>NW_027106528.1:105862-125102 GCF_000696795.3 Halyomorpha halys
TGCTTCAAGAGCTTCTGCAAAACTGGAAGAGGCAAAGGATCTTCGTCATCTGAATCGGAATCCTCCGAGCTTATTGATATACATTAGGGAGTAGAATATAAACATAGAGTCATTGGGACCGGATGTTATTCGCGGAAAACAGTTGTTTACTGTTTCTTTTTTCGCGGCATTTTTCGTCCTTTGTCTTGCCACGGAAGAAAAAAAAATCATAGAACTGAATAAAATTTACTAATATGTACATATAGCTGGTCCAAACTTTCCTTCTTACAACTAAGTTTCGTATAAATGGATAATTACATATACATAATTCAGGGGTTTTTTGTAGGGGATTGAGAAGTTCTTCACATAACTGAATGTTTCGTATAAGTGAGTTTCGTATATATAAGTGAGACTTCACTGTATATATATAAAAGATGATCGTTAAATCCCAATAGATCCTCAAATATAGCAATAGTGAAACATCACAATCTCACAAAAGGAGATCATAACACAAAAAGAAGGCTATCCCAATGCAATTTCTGCTTAGTAGTCTTCCTATCTTAGTAAACACCCACTCCTGGTAGCCTTACTTATCTTTAGTTCGAAACAGACAATTATAGCGAGTAGTTTGGTCGATGTATGACATGTCACAATCTCACAAGAGGAGATCATAACAAAAAAGAAAGGATATATATACTTCCCCACCGAACCCCGGAGAGCGACGGTCCTACATCACTTTTGAAATATTAGCCTACCTAAAACGGGAAGAGGAAACTTTAAGATAGTTAAATCGAGCAACATTTAAAAAACGGCGTTTTTATTTTTCAATAGATATCATTGACTAAATTCCAAGGCGTGGGGGCGTTCCCACTCTGCTCGGAAATACTATTTGGAAACTACTAGAGTAAATTATTAATGGGAATAATAAGAGCAGAAAATTATTTACATTGTACTTGACAGTGATAATACTACCTGCTTACTTTTTTTTATAGTTTATTACTAACAGCTTAGAACCTATGCACTGTTTGGTTACACACTGACTTTAAGGCTAAAAATCAGTTAGCACCTCAGAAACCACCTTGTAAAGTGGTGGGAGGGAGGGGGAGGGCATTCTGGATCGCCTGATGTTAGTCAGTTTTCAGAAGACAATGGACATTCCCACGCTGTAAAATTTAGGACTACACCACTGCTAAATTCGTATGAAAACTAATCAGTTTATGGTGTCATTTTAGTTGACAGTAATCGCCGACATTTTTCTATGTAAATACCTCACACACTTTAGAAAAGTTGGGTTTTCATGTCAGAACACAAATGGACATGAATACACATCATGCATTAGTCCCTCAACAATTTTTAATAAATTCATATTTATGTTTTATTAAAAACGATTCCATGAGTATCAGCAAAAGCAGTATTAATATTATCTTGAGATTGATTTACACAAATTATGGCTGATGTAAACCCACCTTGATTTACCAAGTGGGCATTTGTCCAGAGCGCTAATTTTTGAGGGACAAGAAGAGTTTTAATTCGAAAAAAAAAAAATGAAAAGACAAAGTCTAACTTCTTCTTATAGTCCATTTAAAAATGTAAATAAATAATTTTTTTTCAACAGCACTGGATATATATATACATATTTTTTAATAGTAGATACAATTATTAATTATACATTTCAGCAAGAATGTATTTCCCAACAATGTTATTTCACTTCGCTTAAACATTATTTAATAAATGAGTAATCTAATAATAGACAAAATATAAACAGAAAATAAAGTCACTCTTTCTTTTTATATGATGAATTATAGCATCTACTTACTTAACATCTAGATTTAATTTACTCCTGATTCCAATATTTCTCCTTTTAGAAATTTGAAATGAATTTAAGCAATATAATCTGGGATCAAGCTCAGGCAGATTTTTCTTTCGTATAAGAATAGAATTACATGAAAGTACTAGAGTATCTATGTACAAATAATAGTATTACTGTATTTTTGTATTAAAAACAAAACATTTAAAATAAGGTTAGATAAAGTAGATATGAGTAACTTGTAATAACTAAGTACTTACCAAGAATATTGAATAATATTAAACTTGTTACTGTATTCAGTACAAATTCAGTGACTGAAATTATATATAAATGTATAATTTTTTTTTATGGTGATATTATCTTGTTTTTTAGTTTTTCTTCGGTTCTTTATAAATATTTTTTCTAATAATTAATAATAACTTGATATTGAAGATATTAGATGTAGCAATACAATGGTTATGATTATATTGGTATCATTGGCTTATATAACTGTTTGGTATATCCAAAAGCTTCATTTATGTATTGATACTTCTCGAAAAGAGAAAAATATGAATGAAAAACAAAACGCAGCTGATTCAGCCGTAGAAAATGAAAGAGAACACAATTCAGAAGCACTCCTTATGTGAATAATTGTTTTGAATGATTAACATGGTACACCTCTCATCCAACTCATTAAAATTCTTCTCTGGATATATTTTGGCATAGTTTTGATTGCCTTTTCTCGTGAAAACAAGTATAACCTTACTATGAAATGGGATAAGACTGGAAACTCAAATTTCCAGGTCACTGGAAAGTTTTATCATTACACTTCTAAATATTTGGTTAAAAGTAAATTTAAAATTAATGATAAAAAAGACTTGAGTTTGGTATCTAAACTAATTTTCTTTCAAAAATGCATCAAACTCCCTAAAACACCTATATACATAAACTCCAAGGACAACAACTGAAATTTAGATAAAACTTATTTTGCACTCGAAGACATTGGTAACAGTCTTGTACATTTATGGGTCCTCACTTTTAGTCAATAATAATATGTATAAAAGAATAAATAACAGTTTTTTTTCTTTTGTTTTGGGTTTTTTTTGTAAAGACTTTTGGATTCATTTCAAAATCTTCAGTGAGCCAGATGCTGTTATTAAATTTGAATATACTTGATATCAACCAAAAATAAAAAAAAAAGTCATTTCAATTTTTGTTTATAAATTTAAACTTTTTCATAACCATTTGAAATAAATCCTTCAAAATGTAAATTTTAATATAACAAAAAAAAATTACTTCAAATCAAATAATTTTAATCAGAATAAATAGTACAATAACATCTGTTCGTATAAATCATGTGACTGAGAAGCGAATAAACCAATCCTAAAGTGAATTTAGGTTTTACTCATTGAATATCTTAGTTTATCCTTAAAATGGACATCTTTTTATTCATTGTTTACATATATTTTACCACATTTTTTAAAGTTATTGATTGCACTGTAGATGTAAATCTAGCAGAACTAGAATACATTGCTAACCAATTAACTCCTATGGAATGTGAAAATCTAGATAAGTATTTACACTCCTCAACCTATGAAGTAACGAGTCAAACAAATTTTTTTTCATTTGGTGAAAGAACCTGTCTTGAAATTTTAATTCATTGGAATAGTTCTCCAAATGAAGGACTAGGTGAAACTCATAGTATTCTTTCACACCGACTCAAGCAGATTGGAAGAAAAGATTTAGCTGATTGGCTTAGTAACATTGTTTTCCAGCGTTTAAGCACAAAATTGAATAAAACAGTTCTGGCAAATCCATTTAAAGAAGTAATTGTTGAAACAAGTGAAATTCCTGAAGCTGAATCTAGTGGCAACAATTCAGACTTAAGTTTCTACCATGGAGAACCAGACTGGGAAACGTATGATACTGTTGCCATACTTGTAGCTTTCTTTCTGTTGATTGCTATAGTCATATTAATTTGTGAGCTCTGTGGATGTTGCAAGAGTTTTCAGAAGAAAAAGAAGAAAGTGAAAATTTCAAAAAACAAAAAATACAAGTTATTAACTGAAGAAGGTTCTTCAAGCTGTGAAGACAGTGCTGTTAAGTCTTAATTAAGATTTTTTTTTTAGATGTTAAAAGGTTTTTAGGCAAATTTAAGAAAAAATATATGTGAATTTACAATTTATTGACATTGTAAGCAAATGTAATTTTCACTTGAAACTAAGATAGGAATGAATTTCCTGAATGGTAACCTTAAACTATTTCAATAAATAGATACAATAAAAATCACTTAGAAAGGCACACACAACTTCATTTCCGATCAAACGGAAATAAACAAATCAATTCATGCCATCTCCATTTACTTTCCCAATAAAAATGATATTTCCTGCTTAGTTTGCAGAAGTGAAAAATGTGAATATGAAAATTGATACATTTTTTATATACATTAAACATGAATACTACAATTACACATCATCTGTGAGTTACTTTCCAATCAATGTAAAAACTGTATACTATGTACATAGATTTATTTATAAGACAAATATAATTGAAGGTGGCTTGCACCTATGTTCCCAATATCCAACAGACTTTGTTTGTAGGTCGAAAGTTACAATCATTTAAGTTTCTTATGCTAGACCGATATCAGCAAATACAATAGGTCACAATACATACTCAATACAAAAACATTGTTTTTTTTTTCAAAAATATTTCCAAACTTATGTATTTTCAAAAAGGACATAGCCAAGACTGGCTCCAAATCTTTATAATATATACAAAACAGAGTATATAAGTAAGCAAATGCTTATAACAATATTATAAATTCCATGATGGTAAGATATGATATAAATACAAGTATTTATTTTATACACACTATAGTAATACAAGATTGTTTCAATTGAACAACAATTCTTGGAAACAAGAACAAATAATAACATTTCTAAAATGCAAATATATAGTTTGATAAACTGAGCATATGTAGAATGACATTTATTCGAAATGTATTATCACCAAAAAATTTAAAAAAAAACAAACAATAAATTAGGAAATCAAGACATCAAACATTACTCCTGTTTTTCAACAATTTCCATTCTAAAACTCCTTCAGACATTTAATTTTCCTATGAGTAATTTGCTAAAGATTTAATTAAATATATTATAATTTACTCAATAGGAATAAACTAATTCATCAGGAACTTATATCTAAAAGCCTCAAGCTATGAAATATGTACCAATTTATGAATATTTGCATTTAATTTTGTGTCATCTTGACACACAAAAATATCCCACAGCTCATTTACGTAAAGCATCATCAAAAAGCCTACAGTTTGGTAGGTTAAAAGTTTTCTTCTAACTTACAAAATAGGCACCATTATAAGAAATGTCTCATATCACTAAACAAGTAACTGAGAAAACTAATTACAGAGTAAAAAGTGTGAAAATATTTTGTTACAAAGTTCTGAAAAATTTAAATCTATATATAAATATAGTAGAATAAAATCATTTGTGCTTTATACAATTTAAGTACAAGTTTTGAAAATCATCGACGAAAATGAGCGTACAGTGGTTTAGTTTTATTCATTAATCATATTCAGTTTCTTCAGAAAGAAATATGTTACGGTTAACAATCCCTAATCCACAACAAATGTAGAAATATATTATAGCAATTGTTTAAAATTTGAAATTGCTTATTCCTATTATATATTTACATAGTATCAATATTCATTAAGAAATCTACAATATCAATTTCATTGATCACCCTATCCTTATTTATTTTTTTTTTTTTATAAATAATTTCATAAATTCCATTAAAATTAATTCATCTTAGTTACAATAAATATCAACAAATGTCCAAAATAACTTAATTAAATCGTCTTTATCTCTAAATTCGTTCGAACCAAATTAGTCACTAGGTGGGCAATATGAGTCGTTTTGGACCCAACCCAGAAAAATAGTGTTCTGATTTGAGGAATAAATCCATTCTCATGAACACTTAACATCCAAATGGAACGGATCTAATTGACATCAACATTGGCCAAGTTTTCCTGAAGCACGTGGTGACCCACGTACACCATAGCTACTACGTTAGCAGCTTGAAGAACATTATTGCCAATGAGATGTTTACAAAAAGAACAAGCATCACTAACTGTTGTCTTGAAAACCATTCCTGAAAAAAAAAAAAAGCAAGGATAAATTTAATAAAAAAATAGTTGTATTATTTTAGTCCACTTAAATTGATAATTTATATATTGTAGAAATAAATGTCTTAGCCCACTCGGCGAGAAGAATGTTGAACATAACATTATTTAAATTTTTTTTTTTTATGAAGTGACATATGTTTTGTCTTTCGACATTTGTTCCCATCTGTATTAGTTATCACAAACTTTCATAATATGCGATCTACCAAAGTCTGTAACAATTAAAACTGGTAGGAAAAGATCTCTAAAGACAAATGAAACGTTATTATATTAAATAAAAAATCTAAAAAGCCATTATATCCAACATTCGTTCATTCAGGCATTATATTTAAAGCACAAAATTTTTTTATCACTAAGTAATCATCGTGATGTGCTATGAATAGCAAGATTCTTCTTTAGTATGAGAGCATAAACAACTAAGACATTCGCATTATTAAGTTAATTAATAAATATAATCTGTTTGCAAATCATAAACATTTAAAAATAAAATGACTAAAGTAACAATCATTAAGTCATTAAAGTTTTAAGGACAAAAGAAAAAACACAAAATATTTGACAAATATTGATCGAAGGCTGGTACCATTGAAAAGAATGGGGGAGGAAATAGCCTGAGTTTCAAGAATTTTGCAGCCAAACTATGTGTATAGTGTACAAAAAGCTGATGATACAAGTTTAGAAGCAGATCAAATCTAACGAATATAATGAGTTATATAGGGATTGGAAAAAGGGATTAACAGAGTTTAGTAGCATTGCAGGATTTTCAATGATTAATTTTAAATGTTTAGACATTTTTTCTATTATTGTGTCAAAAGAAAAGCAAAGATATTGATTCAAAGAAAAAAATGGTGCTAAACCATTGCTTTTGAAGTTTTGGGATTTAATAAGAACTTAGTAATGGGATAATTCAATTTACAGAACTATTAAAAATCATAAATTGGATCCAATAACTATTGATATATCTTTTTTTTTTCTTTATTTGGCAATATTACATTCTGTCATAATTTCAAGTGATGGTAATACAAGAGAGCACATTCACAATATATTTAGAGATGATCTATCTGAATAATAAAAACTGAAATAAAACAACTGATTCCATTAGATCCAAAAGATAAAATATCTAAAATGGTGATTTTGAGAAAATCAAACCAGATATCACACATCCAGAATGAAAGAAACACAAATCAAAATTTTTAAGGTTGAACCCTTAACATCCAAGGTATTAGACAATAGATACACAATAGATGTTCCACCAGCAACATGTGTTACAGGAAATACTCAGGGAGAGGGCTTTTATACCGAACTAAGCCTGTGTTTAATGTTCGATATAAAAACTTTTTTTTTATTTGTACCACATTCATTGCGGATGTGGGATATGTAGTTTAGTAATATTTATAACACAAGCTAATATCTGTTTTCTTTAAATTTGACATTGTATATGCTGACGAGAAATAACCTCCATAACAAAAAAAAACTTCCAAAAACCTTTAAGACATTTAAATATCATTTTCAATAAAATACCATCTAATTCCTTTTGGAATGGACCTCCACAATTGTACTTCAAAGATATGAAACAGTTTTTGAGTTAAATTAATAATCTTAGAAATTAAATTTTTATATAATTATGACCAATTTTATTTATTTGCATATTTCCACATAATCGTGTTAATATCTTGCCTGTTTATGTTTCTATATTAAAATATTGTGTAATTTCTAGCTTTTGATAATTTAAAGTTTAAAAACCACAAATATTTGTGCTTTAAATTATAGGAATTATTGTGCAAATACAAATTAATGAATTTATTAAATAATCAAAAACCAATAAACATCATGAATAAAACAATATAGTCAACTCTTGACTATCTGTGAAATGATTTATTCCAGGTGGCATAAATGAAAAAATATATAGTCGTTTTGTTTTAACTTGCAATAGAAAAAAGATAATCAACAAAGAATTAAACATATGAGGAACCAGATACAGTATGAACGGGTGTATGAAATTCCAGGGAAAAATAATTTTATTTTACCAGATTATGTAATGAGTGCTAAGATAAAGAATTTTTTTTAGACTCCTCGGTGTATAACAGAAAGTTGATACTTACTCAGAATGGATATAAAAATACATAATTTAGTGTAACAGTCCATTAGGTGATGGATTTATAGAGTGATTGATACAAACCCCCAGAAGGAATTCTTTTCAAAGTTTCTATACTATAATATGAATTTTTATATATAAATAAAGTCATTGTCTAGAATATAAGGGAAGCAACTAAATTGCTTCATACTAACCTTTACATGTGGACTGACAAGATAGAGAAGAGGATTTGCTCGAAGTTTTTCCGATTCTTCTTGCATTTTTCTTAGTTCTTCCCTCCTCGCAGAGCTCAGTACAGACACCTCTTCCCTAGACATAGCTTCACCAACTTTAGGATAACCTTGTACATCTGGGAGACTTTTCTTCCTCTGGAGATTTGTTGTCACAGGAATACTCTAAAAATATATAATTCCAAAATAATTATAAAAATAGGTTTGTTTTGATTATGATTAGGTTAAAAACAAAAGTATGAAGGGAAATATTTTTAAATTGGCTATAAAATTTTCAATTTAATCCCTAATATGAAATATTATTTTTAAAAAAAATAAAGCAATAAAATGCTTTTTAGTTGGGAGCAGAAAACATGGCAAGGTTTGTGTTACAACACTTTTTCAAAATTTGTTTCCTTCAATTTTTATTTATATTTAATTGGTATGTTGCCAGTAGTTTGTAGTCCAAACCTCTTAGATTCTATTTATTTCTATTTACCCCTATCTATACATACATTTTATAAATTAGCATAGTAAATAAAAACTTCTTTAATATTTTTTTTTTACACAATATAGAAAAACGTTATAACAATTATATTATTAATTATGATATTGAAAGTATATAATTACTTTTATTAAACTGGAATTAGTTTTAAAATAAATTATAAAACTTTAACAGCCTCTCTATAAATTATTATTATTTATGTAAATTATTTTTCTTTTTTACATTTACCAACCTCATAATACTTATTCTTTTATGTTTTTCTTATACTTTAAAATTAATAATATGTCATGGAGGTATGATAGCCAACAAAAAAGTAGTCTTTATATATATAATAAATGGTTTTAATTTAGTATTATTAATTTTTAAAAATACGATAACAGAAATCTTTCTAAAAATCTATAAACATGAATTTCTTTATTCATATTAAATCACTTAATAAAGTATATTACATTGCTGTTAAGATTAGTTGTTAATAATTAATTAGTCATGTTGAAAATAGTCACATCAAACTGATAATAACTTGAAAATAAAGGATGGATTATTTTTAGGCAAAATAGAATGAGTCATTTATAGTATTCCCAATAGCTTCAGATATGGTTGGCTGGTTCGAGATTGTCTAAATATACACCTCATCTACTATTGGAATTAAGATTCTCCAACTGGAGGGGGCAATGTCAGGTTATAATTGGTACAAGGTTAGGCTACCTCTATGGGAGGAGTGTTAATCCAGCTCTCACTCGCCCTCCTGGCCATGAGGGCTGGCGAGAACATCAGTTCTTCCTCCTCTTCATCTTCACACTCCCCAGACCAGAACATTTCGATGGTAATGTTCACTGTCAACTACCTGAATATAGATACAACCCTCCCCACCCCTACTTCATGGGCATCTCTTCCCCCTCCTGGGCTGTGCCTAATGCCAAATCTTGTTAAATTTAGAATAACACGCTGATGTTTCCTTAAAATAAGGAAACAAACAAGTAATTCATTTTCATAATGTATGGTATAAATTACAACTATTTATTTTATTGATTACAAGATTTATTTATTGAATGCAGATAAAAGTTAGAGATTTTCTTTATCACACCGATTTCTGTATAATTGCTATTCCAATAACAGAATTTTAAATTAGGAATTTTAAAATTGGAGTTGGCACTGCTTTAGGTTTTGAATCCTGTATTGTACACCATGGGCAATTGAGAATTGTTAGATGGAAAAAATAAGAGGCAATTTCAAATTATGAAGAATGCCATTGATTTTAGGAAACGGATGTAATTTTTTAGAAAGTATACAAACAAATAAAAATTAATTTTAAAATCAAAACTCCTGTTTTTTAAAAAATGTATTACTTCCAAACAGTATTATCAAATGTCTCTTCATTACCAAAAGGGTTAGTGATATGAATATTACATAATATGTAATATTCATAAGTATTAGTTTAAAGTATTTTACAAATACTTTAGTAAATTAATTTTTAATATTGAAAATAAATGATAAACAAAATAACTTTTGAAAATAATAGATTAAATATTTTGTTTCTATAACTGAATTGGACAAAGTTTTACAATTATGTTGTTTACAACAAGTCAAGTTTAATATTTAATTATCTTGTAAATTACCACTTAATTAAAACAGCAAAGAATAACAGTTTTGCATTTGTAGACTTGTTCATCAAAACAAGACATCAGGAATAATTTCATTCAATAGAAGACTATCTATGTGAAAAAAAATTAAATTATATTGGACTGCACGAGCTTGGATGGATGAAGTGCCTCATATTCTAGCATAATTAAAATAGCAAAATAATTTTTGTTGTTAGTAAATATACGCTATTTTAGATAAATATAATTTAGCACAATATGGAAAATATTCCCAATTTTTTTTTAAAAAAACATCATTGTTTATTAGATAACAGAAAATTAAAATTTGTTGTCGTCTTTAACTTATTTTTTCAGACTAATTTTTTTATTAAAAATACCAAATATTTGTTGTAATTTTGTTAAATAATGAAAAACATTCAATTGCTTTACTATTTAATTCAAGTCAATGCAGGCAATTTGTTTTTACAATAGTATACCTAATCATAATATTTGAATAATTTAAAAACCTTCTTTAAAATCTTTATTATAAATGATATGTTCATTTTTTTCATTGTTTAAAGCAAAATATTGTAGTCAAATTTTAACATTTCCAGCAGGTAATTGAAAATTAGAAGACCCTATAGTTGGAAGAGTTGGAAAATTTATGATTAACGAACTACAAACTGGGAAGAATGTGGTAAAACAATTTACTTATTTACTAGGAAGAGTAACTAAGATTTAAAACTGATAAACTGATTTGAGTTTAGAAATTGAGGTAATGTAAAATAAAATAAAATGATTGTTGTCAAGAGTCAACAACCACAACAGGTAAGAGAAATGATCCCAATAATTTAATAAATGGTTCCGTGGAAACTGCAGTCTCAATGGAAACGAGAGGGCAGATCATAGGGGCTGGCTAAGGAGGGAGTTCATAGTTCTACTGTTTCCTTAGTCTCCAAATACATTCTGTTCTCATGACTATTTATTCATTTATAGATGACACCATTAAATTTGATTAAATATATGGTTTATTAGCAATAAGAACTAAAAAAGATGAAACTTGGACTTTTTTGGGATGCTACTAAAGAGCAATGACATAAAAGGGGATATTCATGCTTTGCTTGAATATGGTACATTTGACAAAAAAATGACATTACTTTATATTTGACACATTCTGTACATTGTACCACTGACTTTATGACAATTCTGCTAGCTTTGGGATAGTGTGAAGAGGTACAAAAGTAGAGAATGAAACCCCTGTCTACAGCTAATATCTTTGGAACAAGTCCATTAATAATTATTTTTTTTACATGCTAAAATTCAAGCAAAGGATAGATATGACTAATCCAGAGAAGTTGATAAGGTGGAATCACTGTTTGGCCTGAATATACTGCTCTGTGCATCTAATCAGAGACATAAAATTAAAAAGTTAAATAGTCCTCCATATTATTTTTACCAATTTTAAGTCCTCTAATTAATGTAAAATCAAATAAATAAACAAAGAGAAATTTATTGACAGTAGTAACATATGTATATTGACTTATATAAACCCCTACTGTATTAAACTCCTGTACCACTGATAGTAGTACAATTAAGAACCCACTAGATATTTCCACATAGAAAAACTCATTATATAATCTAACCTTGGGAACTGGCTCTTTTTTCTGGGGAGTAACATAAAGCGATTCGGTTCTTTTAGGCTGACTGGCAGATGGAATAATGTCTTGCCCAAGTCCACGTTTTCTCATAATCACATCTTCAAAAGGTGGTGGTGTCGGGTTAACAGCTGCACCCACCACAGATCCGTTTCCAGTAGCCGGGGTTCCAGCCCTTACAGAAGTTGGAGTACTTCCTCTAATTAAATTAGTAGATGGAGGCATGGGGTTTGGTGTACCTGAAAAGAATTAATGAAAAGTTAAAATACATGAAAAACACTCAGGATAAGTCTTGATAATATATAACTCAAAGTGTTTTTCTTTCTTTTCAGTTTCAAGCTCATGAGAGAATATAATTCGTTGTAGGAAGTGTCACTTACATGTAATGCTCTACATACTATCTCACAACCCATTAGTTTAATAATTTGAATTAGCCTTCTTGAGTGGTTCATGGACTATATTCACTAGTTGCATACAATTTTAATTAAATTGTTTCAAAATATTTTCTATACGATTGGTTAATGATGATTTCAAGTTAAAAATTTTCAACTTCAACGTTTTCATGAGACTAACACTAATCAATAATGCTGCATTTTAAAATTATTACAGTGATCTAGGATCAATTCTATGAAAATTCAGGTGACAATGAAATTGAAATTGTTATAGTTTCAAGTAATTTCGCTTCAATCCTTTAGTATTTATTGACTTGATTTCTTTATTTCGCACACTAACTTTACTGTTTTTTTAAAATAACATTTCAGGAATTATTTTAGAAGAACTAGTATTATATTCATCCTTCTCATTAAAAATAAAAATTATTAAAGGAGGAGTAATCACTTTTTTTTTATTACAAATGACCTCTAGGGCCAAATTGTAAACAATAAAAATAAAATTATGCTAAGTGAGAAATAAAAAGTATTCATAAGTAAAATAGGTGAGCTATTATTCTTCTCTCACTGTTATTAGAAAAATTAGAACTGCTTATAAACAACCAAGCTAGTGGAAATAGACCACAATATATGTTCCAATAATTCTTTCACCTTAGTTGCCAAGTTTAAGAACTACTTTCAGAACAATGCTGTCTTCATTCCTGGTGAAAGAAATAGAAAATGATAATGAACTTCCTTTCAATATCACTTTAATAGAACTGACATACAAGCATGTGTCAGAACCCTAAGTAACCAATAACAGTAATAAGGAAAAGCAATTCGACAGCTTCTTGGCTAAAAACAATAAATTGATTATTAAAAAAAAAAAATGTATATCACTTCAAAAAATATTGTTAAGTAAAAACAGTCTAAGGCAAGAAAATTAATATTTTTTATCCCAATATAATTATAGTGTTTTCTGTGATTTCAATGCTTTTTATTTATTTATTTTTTAAATTTTAGTAAATACATAACCTAAAAGTTAATAAGTTTTTGCTGCTATTTATAAATAAAAATTTTACTACACACTTTTTTCTTTCTTAATTTCAAAAATATAGTAGCAATAGTGTTGAATGGTTGCTCAGGACCACAACATTTATGAATAGCTAATAAAACCCAACAAAGGTAGTATATTCTATGACTGCTATGGCATGTTAAATATATTATTAAAATTTTAAATGATTTTTATTGAAAGTTAATATCATCACCTCCTCGAACGACAGCAGACGGTGTGACAGGAGTAACTCCCCTTACAACTGATGGTGCTCTTGAACCTGGAGACTCTACTTTGTCTACTGAGGACTGCCTGGATGGGCCCATTTTTCTACTGTATCTATCAACGCTACTGTCTCTGCTTGGCGGCCTCTTGTAATGATCAAAATGATCGCTCATAGCCTGTAATAATGTGATAAAACAATTTAATTTTTTAAATTATAAGAAGTGTAAGAATAAGAACAAAAAAAGAAAATTAAGGCATTTATATTACTCAGGTCGTCTTGTAAATGATGGAAAATATTTAAAAAGGATACTGTAGACAAAACAAGCAACAAATAAGTTCACATAGACCCTGGTCTGATTCCACAAAGAAAAAAATTAATGTTTTTTTTTTTTTTTAAACAAGTCACTTAATTTTAATAGGAAGTGATGCCTCAAAAACTATTAAAGTTAGTTAATTCTAGACAGTGTTATAGTAAACTAGAATAAAATTTCTTCAAATGTAAGGAGAATTTTCTTATTTAAAACCATTTCAGGGGGCTAAATATAGAAAAGTTTTTCATAAACTCATTAATTAACTGTACTTTCACCAAAAAAATTACAAATTACTTAGATAAGAAAATTTAATCAAAGTAGTTATTGTTGGTAGTAATGATTTATCTTACAAAAAACAAGACTCATTTAAAGAAACACAAAACCTAAATTTTCAGTTATTTGATGTGGAATCAAACAACCATAGCGTATATGAATTTTTTTCCTCCTCTTGAGACCTACTATCACCTCTTAAAATATTTCCCATCCTTTAGGGAACACCCTCTGCAGCTTTTCAAAGGAAGAGAACTTCTAGAGAATATTTAATTTATAAGTGGATTTTTTTGTTGTTGTTTAGAACAGGTATAAACATAACTTAAAAACAATCACTGGGTATTTTGTATATATTTCTATTAATTCACTTTTGATTTTTTCTATTATCTTGCAAATATAATCCAAGACTTGGGGGAGAAAGACGTGTACATTCTGGTTATACATCTCTCAACTCAGATCTCTGTTTTAAAATGGTTCCTACAGATTTGAAGTTTTCTTTTCAAATAAATGCGATGCAACATTTCCAAAATTTTATACTCCTGGAATTTCAAGTACTTGTAAACTCTAAAGGAATTAGTTTTTTTTTTAGGAGCAAAAACTAATTGAATACAAAAATTAATTTAAGATAATAATTGAGATAATTAACTTTAAACAAAAAGTCTTACAATTACTAATAATTGTTTTATACAGACTTATAAAAGAAAAGATGAATGAGTGAATATTGCAGATAGAGATAATATTTTTAAACCTTATTATACTTAATGCCAATAATGAAATAATTCGTAAATTATACGAGAACTATAGAACTTAATTAGAACTTTTTAATGCAAAAATACTAGTAATTATGATCAAATGTTCACTGTTTTTGAATATTATTTTTAAAAATCCAACTTAAACAACATGCCAAGGCTTTGGCTGATTGAAGATTGATTTCCCTGTTTCATAGCATTGATTATTCCAAGGGATAAAATAAACTGTCCCTCTTTATCTTTCCTTCCACGATACTATCCAATTAAGAATTATAGTTTAATGAAATTTTGAGAAGTATAGTTAAAGCAAAAATTCAAGAAGACAAGTATTAATCATTTGGTTACTATTTAATGAGAGAATTGAATCTTATTAATTTTCAGGGATTATTTTTCAATTGACTCCAAGAGAAAAGCTTATAGGTTTTGCCAATTATTACAGTCATTAGTATGAAAGTATTGCAATATTTTATCAACAGTTGTCTTTATAATTGATACTATAAACATTGTTTCAATAAAAACGTTTGAGTAGCTTAGAAGAATAAGTGGTCCTTGGAAAGAGGGAGAAATAACAATGCCTATAAAGGCTGAAAATATTCTCATTTTAAATTACTTAATTAGACTCAGGGGTCCTTCAAGATGAAAACTAAGCATGATCTCAAAGTGTTTTTATTTAATCAACAACCATAATTCATAACATTATTATTAATATATTAACAATTATATTTTAATCTAAAAAAAAAAACACAAACAGTTATGGCGGTTCTTTTGATGGGAAGGATTTTTATGATTAATTTATTTATTTATTAAATAATAAAATATCAAATTCTAAGCAACAGAATTAAAATGTTGCCCAGTTAGGAAAAAAAAGTCTGTAGTGAAGACACAAAATCTTCATTTGTTTTAAACATAACATCTCTCTATATATAAAAGAGAGCTGTCCAATCTTTGCCCTCCACAGACTTGGTTATTAGTGAACCAATACGTGGTTTTTTTTTTCTATATGTTGCATTTTGCCATGAGAAGGTTAAAAGATGAAATCCCGAAATTTTTGTGTAGAAAAAAAGTTATGAACAAAATTAAGCGTAAGACACAGTAAAGTAGGTAAAAAAAAAATTGTTTTTTGGTAAAACGAAATCATATTCGTTTTTAGGATTGTCCTAAAGTAATAAATACCATTTTTAGAAGAAATTAACAATCATAAATTTTTCACCTCGGTTCAATCCGGGCATTTTTTTTTTTCTCGGCGCCTATTTTTCACATAATCATTCATAACTACTCTCCGTTTTATCTGATTCTTACGTTAATAGAACTGTTGGAAAGCCGAATGTCTGCTCTTTCAGCATACATAGACAAAAGTTATATTTGATGCTTTTTTGAGGGCAAAATGTGGGTTTCAAATGAGGGGAAAAAATTTTCACGTTTTATTTTATATCTTCGGTTCTAATTTGTTTAAAAATACCCAGTTCTTGTCCTTTGGTGCAGTTTATAGAGTCCTAAATCACTGCCGAGTTTGGTGAAGAAAGATTGAGTAATATTGAAGTTTTTTAGATTTTAAAAAGAAACAGGAGGTTAGCTAGTATTCGAGTAGGGCGAAAATTTCGGACTAAAAAATTTTATTTTTCGATTTTTCCTACAATTCGTATTTAACGGTTTCTCGAGGTGCTGCAAATGAATATGAAATTTGTTTCACTCCTAAAAAATCTTTTACCACACTCTCGTAGGTAGATCGGTATCAATGTTTTCAATATTTTGAAAATTTTGAGCCACAGGGAGGGCTTTTAACTAGGTAGCATATACACGAAAATATATTATATTATAAAATGGCCTAAAAGAAGAAAAAAAATCACCTTTAACAATTATTAACGATGATGCGGAAAAGTTAATCGCTATCAAATACGTTGCCATAGTTATCGTTTTATCACATCATCTATGTATGTATATATATTATTACTGGACCGATTTACGTGCAGTTTTTTTTTTTTTTTTAAAGATACTAATTTTCACACCAAAAAATCTTTTACCACACTTTTATAAGTCAATCGGTCTGTTTACGAGCAGTTGGTTTCTAAATGTTCCCTTCCGCCATGGAAAGGTTAGAAGATAATGAAATCTACAAATTCTCAAGTAGAAAAAATTGTATGAACAAAATTAAGCGTTTTTTTCATGGTTATTGTATACCAATCGATTCATGTCTTTCCGAAAAATAAAAATAAAGTATTCAATAATATAATCTATATACATCCTAAAATATAACAATAGCGAATCATTGCCGGGTCAACTAGTTAATAAATAAAAAAAGCTAATGAGAAATGACTAGGCCATCTAAAGATTAACCTAAGTATCATTCACCAAGACATAATTTGCAGTATTCAGGAAGATATACATAGGTATATGAAATGTTATGTTTAAATGAGTTGATATGGTCTTTTTTTTTAATAAGTATTAGATTTTTTCTATTTCATATTTATTTATTTTTATTTTTTATAATTTAACAATTTAAAATTAAGTATGAATTAATAACCATGAGTCTTATTTGATCCAAGTTATGAAGAATATTTAATATTATAAAGGAAATGATTATATTTGGCACAGGAATAGTATTTAATAAGTGATACTTGGCAGTTGATTTGTAATTTACCTGTTGGAAATTGTATGAAGGCGATTCACCAGTAAGCTGCTTCGAGTTCCTTCGTATCGTCGCTCGGGGTTGTAGGTTTGGTTGTTGAGGTTGTTCATTCTGTACAACATCCTTATCATGCGGGGGTTGAGGGGTTGGTGGGGTCACCATATGATGGTAGTTCTCTTGAGGTTCCACATTAATACCGGGGTTGTGAACTGTTGCATTTGTCAAGTGTGAAGGATATCCTTGTTGAGGAGGTTGCTGTTGTGGAAGATGTCCTTTATTATCTACCTGCTGAGTAGGAAGTTGGGGTCTGTTGTCGTATGGTAACTGAACATGAGGTTTGTTCTCATAGGGCGGTAGAGATGGTGCTTTATTAGCAACAGGGGGAGCTGAGGAAGGAGTATTCGGGAGGCTTGTTTCTCGGCTTAACGAGGGTGCTTTCTGATTTGGAGGTAGTCTTACTTTGGCATCCTCTACAGATGAAGATTTATATTTTTGAACTCCCCGGTTCCTTAGTTTTTCTAATCCTGAAAACAGTGCTATTTTTTAATTTTATTTCTCTGAACTAAAAACGATAGATTCTTTCAATTAATAATTTACTAATTACAAGTTTCCATAAATTTGATAGAACCAGTTTCCTTATTTGATCTTAAAAGAATAAACAGTTCCAGCTTTATTTAAGAAATCAATATTATTTAAAACAAATAAATGGTATTTTATATTTGTCAGAAATTTGGTATACATAAAAATATATGTATATTTTTCAGAGTTGGGCAAATATTATTCGAATAACGAGAGACAACTTTTTTATTCGTGAACTATCTACTCAAATAATCAATTATTCGTACAAAAACATATGATCAACAATCCGAATACTTTTTTATTCGTCATTATTTTACACGAATAATCAATTATTCGTACAAAAACATATGATCAACAATCCGAATACTTTTTTATTCGTCATTAGTTTACACGAATAATCAATTATTCGTACAAAACATATGATTAACCATCTGATTCTTTTTTATTATAATTCTTTTTATTTATTTTTATAATCAATTATTCGGGCCAAACAATTCGAATAACCATTTGAATACTTTTATATTCGTCCATTTTATAGAAAAATAATCTCTTATTCGAAAAAATTAAATTATTAACCATCCGAATGCGTTTGTATTTGAATAAAGACGACAATTTTTGTCTTACAGCTATACATAGATATATTTTATGATCGCGTTTAGATTAATTTTAAATTTTCTGATTTCTAACATATAAGGGTCCATTTTTATGTTTCAATATATACCAAAAATGAAAATGCTATTGATTTTATGATCACGTATAGATTTAATTATCGCGTTTCGATTTGTTTTAACTTTCTTGATCCCGAACATGATAGGGTCACTTTATATATTTTGAGATATGTAGAATATAAAAGTACTATCGATTTTAGTATCGCGTATCGATTTATTTTTACTTTTTTATTTCTAACACATAGGGGCCAATTTTTAGGTTTTCGGATATGCAGAATATGAAAATGCTTTTTTATTCGAATATTTAAAATACTATTTCAATCGAATAAAAAATTAGTCGAATGAAAAATTATTCAAATACAAAATTAGTCGAATAAATATTATTCGAATAA
>NW_027106528.1:126087-131725 GCF_000696795.3 Halyomorpha halys
CCAACTCTGATATTTTTTAACATTTATATTTTAGGGATTTAATTGTATTGGTATAGGACAATATAAGGTGGTATAAACAAGTACCTGGCTGGACAAAATCCGGTGCGAATTGTTTTGCTGTTCCTTGAGCTACTTCAAAATCTTCCCTTGCTTGATCAGCTGCGAGGTCCGCCATTTCTGCTTTACCGCGAGCGGTCGCTGTCCTGAAATTAAAAAATAAAAATAAATTGCATGTAAAATTAGTATGAATAATTTTTGGTTATTGTTTTTGTCCTTTTTATTTATTTTTTTCAATTCAGCAATAAAATAACTGAACAAAAAAAAAAGAATAATAATTTTGAGGGAAAACAATTTATATCATTAAGTAATGAAAGCATTATTTTTTCAATCAAAAATAATTTTAAAATTATAATAAGAAGAATAATGACGTGACTGTAAACTTTGTTTATTTGGTAATGGTATAGGTGGGGAACTAGTTCGGCAAGTGGGTTAACTGGTCCTTGCCAACCCCTAGCGGCTGCTTAAAAGTTTCCGCCGCATACTAACCAAGGTGGGAGTGTCAAACTACATTTCTCGAGACCTTTGAGAAGTAAATATTAATTGCCTCAGGTGGGAATCGAATCTACGTTTCGAAATTTTCGTTCCAGCGCGATCTAGGACCACGACCCAACACATATGGCCGTCACGTCCCTAAACTTTGCCTAATGCTCTTTGTTGTGCAGGCCGGCTCAAATCTACATTTACTAGATGTATATAAGTCCAAATAATTATACTAAGCAGGAAAGAAATTTTGTGAGTGCAATTATGTCGATTTACAATCATCAAGTAAATGCAATTTTGAGGCTGCAGCGATATGATAATATTAATTATATATATATACCACTATTGAACCAATATATCAATATTGAAATGATTCAACTGGAAAAGAAATGTCATTGCTTGTGATAAATTAATAAGGAAATGAATAAAATATTGCTGCTTTGCTAAAATGGTGGCGCTTAAGACAAACAAGAAGTTTTGATTTGATTTTTGAATTGAACGTTTTCCAAAGGCGGTACCATGGAAGAAGATTTTTTCTCTACTAAAGTCGTCCTTCATACTGTCCTCAAGATAGTACAATTGTTACAAAATAGCCTAAATAAAAAAGTAACGGTCTACGGTAGATTTTATGGAATATGGAATAAAAAATGTCCAAAGCATAAAGTGATGTATTATACAAACCCATCATTCACTAGTAAGGAATAAGCCAGAAATATTCTAGTTTTTTTATTCCTTTTTCATATTAAAGCTTTACTTAGTTTTTATTTTTATATAGTTGATTAGGACCAGAACATTTCTAAAGACCAAACTTGTTGCGACAAAATGCTTTTTCTGCTTCCTTACATAATTTAATTAACTTTTTGAAATTACTTGATACTTTAAACAACTTAGAGAATAAACCATAATCCTCATAAAAAAAAGAGTGATAATAATAAATTCCATACCTAGAAATAGCGATATCCGCTTTCTGCAAGGCGAACTTCGAAGCTCTTTGAGCTGCGTTGACGGCAGCGTCTATCCTCTCCCGGAACTTGGCCGAGCGGATAAGGAACAGATGCTTCTTCTTCTGGGAGGTGATGAGGACGTTGTTCTTGTACTTTCCTTCCTCCTTGGAGCCGTCCCTGAACGTGGTGACCCCATATCCATACTTCTTGTTATTGAACCACTCTCCTTCATATTTGAGGCCGTCCGATCGCTCGCTGATCCCGAATCCGGAACGTTTGTCGTTTTTCCACTCGCCGAGATAAGTCTCCGTCACACTTGCATCCATATGTTCGTCCTGGAAAGAATTATTATTTATTCGATTATATTATTATCTGGGATAGTTATTAGAACCCTAAATTAAGAGGAAAATAAATATTGGAACAAGGGAGAGGCGCCCAAGGTCTGGATATAATATCCTAAGATTGGCACTTTACCAATTAAATAAGGCTAAATTGCTTTGAATAAATTTTAATTAAATATTTATAGAACTCTTGTATAAAAATTAAAGTTGTTTCAAATTGATTGTTCAGGTCACTTTTGTGAAATACCTCAAGTAGTGGTTCCATACCGCTAACCTGCGAAAGCAGTAGGACGCACGGAATAATTCTTCAACATATGTTTAGTAAGGACTTATTGTTGGAAATGTTTTACTGTTTACTTTTTCTGATGTTTGAGCATTAGCTGAAAGGTTTTCAAAGATAAATTAACTGTTCCACCAAATGGACATTTATTCAGCATAATTTTCAAATTTTTCTGAGGGTATCCATTCTCGCCTTGGAGCGGTCCGGATATATTTCATTTTCTGGTTTAGTGATCCGCAGACTCCTGTGGGCCTAGGGAATCATTAACCTACAGGAAATAAAAGTGAAATGGTATATTGAAATGAGATTAGGGGAAAACAATTCATTGGCAGGCTGCGTATTACAGTAGTAAATATAATGAAAAATAATTAGCCCCCAAAAAAGGTGTAATTCTCATTAAGGTCATTCGTATGTGTGTGTTTGTACAGATACACATTATATAAGTTTGGATATCACACTTAAATATTTATTCTTAATGTTATCTTATTTTCCAAGAACTTTATATTTTGTTAAATATAACATATTTATCGATATTTTGTTAAATGAAATAAAAAAATAACAAACATATTAGATCCACGAAAATCTGAGTAACAAAGCATCTCGAACCTCCAAATTTGACTTTCAGAATCTACGGTCGTGGTTCCCAAACTTTTTCCCCGACGGTACCCTTCTTAGGTTAAAAAAATCACCCTTGTAAAGCTTAAAAAAATTTTGGCACAATTATTCTTAGAGGAATTGAATATGAAGGAAATAAGAAAAAAAAACCAGTGAAAATGGTGTACTGATGAAATGCACTATATATTTTCTAATGAGGTGCAGATAGTTGGCCGTATATTAATAAGTGGAGAAGATGGTCCAGAGGTGTGGTCAGCAAATATACACAAATAAACAAAAAATATTTAATCGTGCCGAAGTTTAAATTAAATTCCACAGTTATTAATCAACTATTTTATTTTCAATTTATTGTTTTGTACATTTCCAAATTTGTATGTTAATTATTTCTTTCAATTTTTATGTTTCTTTGAATGATGGTTGTTATCTCTTTTTGTTTAATAGCTCTGATGAAGACCTGAAATTTAGGTCGAAACGTCGGCACGAATAGATAATTTTTGTTTATTTGTTTACCGCATCTCCCGACCATCTTCTCCCCTTAAATATTATCTAATTTATTCATAATTTTTTTGTATCTAATATTTTGAGAAAGTAGAATACGCTTAGATAGGTAGGTACCGTCTTGACATAATTTTGATTTCAGGTTATGAAGTCTTGCATTCGTGTTTCTGAGATCAATTGTACCTACAAATTCATCGGAAATCAAGGTTGACTTTGAAATATCTATTTTTTCGACTTAATTAGTTTTGACTGACTGTGGTTACCGTTCCAATGATTTGTGATATAACGCCTAAAGCTTTCCTCGCGACGAAAGAAATAACTTTTTTTCTGAAAAATAAACTTCTCAGCTTTATATATTAGTAAAGATCAACCTTTGGATTTGTTGTTCGAAAATTGTTTTAGTAAACCTTAATTTTATTTATCTTAACAGTAAAAATTAGCAAAGAAATTTAAATAATAGCTGAAAAATAACAGACTCATAAAAATAAAACGGACACCTTAACTTTCAATATTTAATGAGTTGTTTGATTTAATATTTTTCTGTCCGACATTCATTAGGAAATAGACCCACCCCTAAGCGAGTGGAGTGGATGTAGACAGCTCTGATCTAAGTCAAACATTAATAACATTAACAAATATTAATAATGTTTATACTGGGAGTAAAGGTCGTATAATACTGTTATTAAATAAAGAAATGCGCTTTTAAATTCATATATCACTTTGATTATTCTTTAACTAACCGAAATACCAGTATTTTTATTAAACCAAGAAGGGGAATGAAATTCTCGCAGCCGAGGATTACAGACAGGTTTTCTCGCATACCCCCGGCGATTGGCCATTCTATTCCCTGGAGTTTGACCTAGTTATTTGGAATTAAATTGATTATAAGATATTTATGATCAAAGGGTCTGTAAATTAATTATTTATTCTTAAATTAAATTGAAACAAATAAGTTTATTCGCTGTAAGTTGATAAAAACTTTTATAATAAAACTGGAAATTTATGTATTACTTCAAAAGGAGCGTTATAGTATATTATATTTTAGAGTAGTCTCAAATATATATCATAGTCGGGGTGGCGTCCAATAAAGATACAAAATAGTAAAAAGAATATTTATGGTAACCAATGTCTTGTCTCACTTTCCAGGTCTACATTAGGGCTAAATTAGAACAAAATACAAACATTGTAAAATATGATAAAAAAATTAGAATATAAATAGGAAGAGTGTAACAGTTATAAAGAAAAATAAAGTAAGCTAGGAAAATTTAAATATAATCATCTATATTTAAATTTTCTTAACGATAAATATAAATCAGTAGTAGAAATATAACTTATAATAAATATATAACAATAATAATAATAATATTGATAATCACAAATATTATTCAATTACTGTACTTATTATTAATTAGTTTTCCCTTCATCTATATTTTCCTAACTTACTTTTGTGAATCAATCTAATGATTTATTATTACATTATTACATGCGTTCAACTATTAATCTGCCAATAAAAAAATCTGGTGCAGATTTGTATAAATTGGTGCACTCGTGTTGAATTAATTGCTATCTTTGTAATTTAAAAAAAAACCCAAAAAACACAGAAGGCAAAAATCATGGACAAAATTTTATTTTATGTTCTTGCAAAAAACACAATATCATAACAAAGTTGCAATGCGATAGGAAAAGTTCGAGCGGCCTCGGGTTTTCCCGTCCGAATCGAAAGCTTCTTCCCTCTCCCTTCTAGTTATTTATAAAATTCTATTTAAAGTAATATCTTCTACTGGAAGAGTTTTTTAAACTAATTAGAAATGTTGAATGAATAACAATTTTCCTTGTTTCATTTATATTTTGTATCATTATAATGAAATCAACGTTTCCGAGTTGTCATCCCCATCTTCAGGTCTCTTGTTAACATCTATATCTAATACAATATGTTTCTTCTTATTAGGCTTGTATACTTATATAACTCCCTTCCTGAAAGGTTATAATCTAAAGGTTATAACCTTTCAGGAAGGGAATCATATCTCCTTATTTATGAAATGTAATTGTTTAATTATTAAAGAAATTTTAACAACAACAATAATATGTTGGTATTAGCAAGATTAGACTAATAAGGAGAAACATATTGTATATAAGATATAGATGTTAATCAGAGACCTGAAGATGGGGTGATAACTCTGAAACGTTTTTCATTATAATGATATAAAATATATATGAAACAAGGAAGAGCGTTACGTTATTCATTCAACATTTCTAATTTTTAAAAAATCATGAATATTTTGTATTGATCCATAGTTTAATATTCCTTACAATGAATAGTGTTTATTTGTTTAAAATAATCAAAATTAAAGATACTTTAGAGGAAGATTTTTTAAAATTACCTAATTTAAGCCCTATCAAACTATTGAAATAGGGATAAA
>NW_027106528.1:132703-133995 GCF_000696795.3 Halyomorpha halys
GTATTATTATAAAAATGGCTACGTAAGCAGGAGAACAGGGATGCTTGCACACTAGCGATATTATAACGTCAGTTTACGTGTCATTAATGCTTATACACCTAGAGGAAGGAGTATAATAGAGAGGGTAATACATAATTTGTACGAAATTCCATATCCCGTCTACCAGCCCAGATTTTATAATTATTATGAATATAAGATGTTGCATAGTTTAAAATATTCATTTATTCAAGAAAAGTGAGGAATGAGATAAGCACTAATTTTTAAGAAAGTATAAAAACATGCGAGTTGTATATTTGCATATGCACATATGATATGCATCTAACGTGAAAGCAATAATTTCTCTATCTTTTTTTAATTTTTTCTTAGATAAGCAATATCTTTTAGTTATGCCTTATTATTTCTATTCAACAAATATTCCGTTTGTTATATTTATCATTGAAAAACACTAATCTCATCTCACGATTTGAGATTCACGTTTTAAAATACGTAGAATCTAAAAATCTAATAAAATAACACCGCAAATTATTTGATGGCCAATTATTTGAATTTATTATAAGAGTAAATATTTGGCGTGTCCACTCACGCAACTTTCCGCTTAACTTAACCGCTTAGGACGTTAAGTTCAATATGAAAATTCTTTGCACCATCTTTTCGGTCCATCTTTTGTGGTGATTTAACTAACAATAATGAGAAAAGTGAAGACATAGAATGTTCCCGTAGATATAAGGTTTTGGATTTATTCCAAAAAAATAAAAGTGAACTGGTTTCCATGGCGTATATTGGCTGATAATGGACCCATTTTGATGATTTTGTTTTTCATGGAATGTAATTATCTGTCAAATCATGATTACCATTTACATATTTAAAATAAGTTTGAAGTTTTAATTTCTATATGGACACTATAGTTAAAACTGATCCACATATTTTAGATAATTAGGGCTTGTATATATTTGTATAAACGTATTTATAAACAATAATTGTATTATATAAATACCTCAACCACAAAACTGGCGTTGGAGTCGGTGTGCATAGATCCACTGGTGACACCGCTCTGAGAGGACTCCGTGCTGACCCAACTTGCACTGGAACCTGTGCTCCTGATGCTGCCTCCAGAAGTTCCTCTCTTCTCCAGGTCTCCAGTACTTCTCTGTTTTCTTATTTTCTGAAACGAGTGAACATTTTATTAGATAAAATTGCGGAATAGTCACATCTTTAATACAGCGTATATTAATTATTTCAATTTATTTAATCAAAATCGTTTTAAAAATATTTTATTTATAGTATATCAATAA
>NW_027106528.1:135781-141891 GCF_000696795.3 Halyomorpha halys
AATGAAAAAAAAAATTCAATTAGTTACTTTTGATCTATTGAACCCGGTTCAAGCCCTAAGTATAGATTGATAAAGTATTACAGACAGTAACTAGCGAAATTACTCTCTGGCTATAATATGGTTCTCGTTTCCCTATTAGGAACCCATTACGTTAGTGATGGGGCTGGACGACACAAGTAATACAATTCCAATGATTAACAAAAGTTGAGAAATTAAGTAACTTGCAAAGTTCAAACTAATGTGTGATAAAATGAAACGGAGCTGAACACATAATGGTATTACTTCCCCATCAAGGGAACTCCTTTATTGGATAGGAAACTCCAGGAAGGGTATAAAATATATTCTTCCACGTTCTAGATATATCTTACGACACATTTAAAATTATTTTGTTAGGTGCTTGATCAAAAGAAACCACAACTTCATTTTAAATTGTATTATGCAATTTGATATCTAGTTTTTTTATTAATATTATGAACTAATTTTTTGCATAAGTAAACCCTGCTACTCTAGTAATGCATCCAGTCGGGATATATTGATCGACAACATCTCTGTTGACAACTTTCACTTTCCATACTCATTATAACCGTTAAAAAATGTAAAATAATCAATTACTAAATTACTTTTTTGCTTAAACTTATTAGATACATCATATAGTTTTTTTTTTATTAAAAAAATAGTAAATTGACACAGACTACTTGATGATTCTCATCAATATTCTGTGACTGGTGCCAATCAAGAAGGAAGTTGATTGAAGTTATACGAAAATATATAGTTATAAAAAAATATATAGGTATAATTAAAGCTAAAAAAAATATATATAGATATATTCTCCACTAGTATCAGAATGTAGTAATTAGAGTTTCTAGTTTTTATATAGTAACACTGTCCGGCAAAGTTTTGACAATTACGTTCAAAGACAAACAATACTCACAGAAGCCTGTAACTATTTTTTAAGTTACTGTTTTTACCTTTAAAAAATTCATTTAATAAATAGTATATAATGTCATAATGATTATGTAGCATACACCAGCTAAAATCTCAAAATTAATTTTGGATTTTACGAAAATATTAGTAAGACTTGCTTGATTTGAATTTTTTTTTTGTTATGGACCATAAACGAAAAATTAAATGCATAAGGTAGAAATGGTCGAAATTTATTTTGTTCGTTTTGAAGAAATAAAAAATTTAGCCAAACAAGAAAAATTAAAAAACTTACAGAACAAAGAAGCTAATGTTTTACATGAACTAATATTTTTATCGTTATTATTTTATACCCCGTGTAATCACAGATTTTAATCATTAAAATAACATTAATTGACATATTTGAAGATATGGGTAAATGAAAGTTTAATCAGCAAACAAAGTAATCTGAGGAGAAAAGAATTTAATGTTTATTTATTATTATTATTATTAGAACAATTAACGAGACGATATATGTAACTAAAGAAAAATAAAAAATATTCTTGCAAAAAATTCTCTTTTTTTTCTATGTCATGTGAAACCTTCATGTCCCTTGATTATGATTGCTGATTAATAACTATAATTTATACAAAGGAGTGTTGTATTGCAGAAATACAAGGATGTGTTATTAATTCAATTAATTCCCTACAATTGGTGCTCAGGAATATTGGGCCAGGTAGAAGCAATACACGAATACTCCATCCTAATAAAACGGAATAATGGACACTGCCAAATGGACAATTACTGTCGCAATACTTTTACATCCAATATTCAATATTCTGTCAAAATTATCCATTACTAAATTGAAGAGTTTAATAAAATTTAATTACTGCATATATAAAAATAAAATACTTTTTATTCATTGATAGATATTACAATCTGCCACGCAGTTGTGGGCAATAGGTAATAGTGATGAATTATCACATTCATACTAAAATAAAATAAAATAAGAATAAAAAAAAAATCTCTCTTAAAATATATACAAACAGAAGAATAAACAAAATGAACATAATCAAACTATATGTATGGAAAAATAAATAAATAAAATAACATAATGATAAAATAATATAGTATCTAGTCACATTTACACTCTTATATACAATATTTACACAATCGACTTGAGGATCCCTTAGCCCACTCTATCCTCCACGCGAGGGGTAGAGCAGAGCTCAAATGATCCCAGCGCATCCCTCTCACCGCACCACAGGTAGTGAGCCAGTGGAGGCTGAGCAAGTGCGCTAATGCCGCAAAATATCTGTTTATTAATAATTTTTGGAGTGGTGGCTGTTTTTTTTTTTATTTTGGAAAATTAAAAGATTCAAGCAACATATTTTTTTCTCTTAATCAGTGGTAACACATTTTGTTCAACTCATTCTTAAAGAAATATTTTTTATTAAGAAATGTTGTTAAATGTTTAATAGTGATCGCGTGATGTCACTCGATTTCGCTTAATGTATACGAGAGGCCTAAGCGACATTCCCGTCGCCCAGTCGATGAAATATATTTGGGTACTAATTGAACATTTAAGTTCCACAATTTAAAACTTATTAAACGATTAAGCGACCACTGTTGCCCGGTCGCGTTACTTGTCCAGTTAGGGCGCGGTTAAGAAACCCGTGGAACAATCATAGGTCATTTCATTCTGGTTTGAATAGATTGATTCTTGACCTGCATGGAGTCCTTAATAGCAATAAATTAATATGTATCTTTACATATAACAATAGTCAATTAACAAAACATAGCATACCATACTCAATAAACTTTACAACCAGCAGGGCAGCTGTAGTATTATTTCATATCTACAAAGGAATTCTCTTTATATACTGTAACATCAGCTTCCTTTGAATGTTTATGAAGCTACTTCTTTGTCTGCTTTTGTTCAATTCTTTATCGTCCAGAGCCTTCTTTACCTAAAAGCCCATTGGGACTTAGGACATGAGCTTAGGTCATGCTATTCCAAAAGGGCCCCCTTACTCCTGTGATCTTTAAATAAAATCGAATAAAAGATGAAATGAAAAGTACGATATAGTCAAGAAAGATTTTACAGCTTATAGCTGAGATATTAAAAAAAAAAAATACTTTGAAGAAGTAATTCATGAATGTTCTGTTAAAAACAATCAAGAAAATCTCCAGTAAATGTTATAATTTATTTGTTTTTTTATTTCTATTGCCTATCGATTGTTTAAAAAAAATATGATTAAATATAATAGATTGTTGTTTAATTCTATTAATAACCCAAACACGATCATTCCACGTCAACACAACACATGCTTGGTGCTTACCATTTCAGAGTTTCTTAAAATTTCACACAGGTGTTGTACACGTATAGACTTGGGAAACTTTATTGAGATACATCCATTCATTTTTTAATCACAGTGCTGTTAATTCCTCATGAATGGATCAAAAAATAGAGAACGGCAGGTTCTTACAGACGCTTCCCGACTTTTGCTAGAGTAGGATGGATGTAATTTTATAGTATGTTCCATACCGTTTCATTTCGTATATAATATTATATAGGTTATAATATTGTTATAGTTATAACAAAACCTAATTTAAAATTGTTATTTTTATTTACTCTGAATTATTATTTTTTTTTTTTTTTTGAACTTCCAATCCATATTTCCTACTTATACAATATATATAAGACATAATTACAATAAATCTTGTTTTGCCGTATGGTATTATAAGAAGAGAATTTCAAGATCCGCTGAAGGCGGGTTAACAGAGGTGGATTTTTTATACTGAATAAACAGAATTAATTTTTATAATAGGTTGTGTTGATGTAATAATAGTGCAAAATTTGTGTCCCACAAATTGAAATGGCTTCAATGTCAAAAAATAAAAATAATAACTAAAATAAAAACTTCTGATAAATTCAACTCTGCATTCATATAGAATAAATAAATAGTTTAAATTATCATTCGTATTATTAGTAAATATTGATATTAATGGCTTTTAATAGCGAAAATAAGAAATTTAAACATTTGATTGTATGTTTTCAATTTGTTTTGTACTGCATCAATTGTACCAATTCATATAGTAATTTCTAGTGGTGGGTTTGTTATTCTTAAAAGTAATTTATCGTGTAGAAAATCTATTAATTAAGTTAATAAAGCATTTACTCAATATATTTGTGTTACTAAATTTTATCTTTTTTGCTTGCTTGAAACCAACGGGCCGGCGTCCCTGCCATCAAAACTATTTCCTAATATTGTAAACATTTCGGCCGGTTCTTCAAACCTCAGCTGCCAAACCATCCTACTTTGATTTCCCAATAACCAAATATTAAACAGAGGTTGTTGTACTTTGAGACAAATTCGACAGACCTCAGCAACCAAACAATTCTACTTCCGATGCCCAAAAAAATACTATTGATAGATCACAGCATGCCAAATAAACCCAATTTCCTAGTTACCAGTTCTGAATATTTACCAACTGAAATATCCTTTCCCGGTCTATTGTACTTGGTCAGTCGATAGTACCAGTAGTCTTAGTAGTGATTATAACATATCTCTTGTACAAGTTAATAAAGTCATGAAGAAAAGAGAAAGGGTTATAGATCTGCAGTGGATACCAGGCCATGTTGGTATAGATGGTAATGAGCAAGCTGACAAGTTGGCTAAGCTCGGTTGTGCAGAGAACCAGCCTGTTCTACCAATTTCCTACAGAACAGTAAAATTACTTATAAGCTCTTATTGTAAGGACAGAACAAGTGCTAGACACAAAGTTCAAGCGGAAGGAAAGAAGTGGGAGAGCCTACTGGATAAGGATAAACGAATCCCCGGCAATCTTAGCAGAGATGAGAGAGTGGCTTGTTTTCGCCTAGTAACAGGACATGATCTGCTCCAAAAACACCTCTATCAAATTGGTATCGTAGATTCCCCGAAATGTCCTCTATGCAAAATGGGAGACATGGATGGGGACCATCTTTTAACGTGTATTGGTCTACAAGGATGCGGATTAACTAAGGGCAATAGTAAACTTGTATTGGACTGCGAGAGGGAAAATGGCGTAATAGCGTAAAATGGCGTAATTCCTGTGGCGTAGGAAAAAAAAAGTTAATAAAGTAAATTTTGTATATGACTCCACAATTACATCTTAAATCTATTGTTTAGATTTAAAGTTTATCGTAAAAAAAAATTCTTTTAACTAAATTTACCATAGTAATATGAAAGTATTTAGGAACGGAACATGGCTAGACCTTATGTTTACTAAAACATTCCTAATAAATAAAAGTTCAAACATATTAATATTGTAATAAATTTAATATTATTATTTAATGTTGAACTACTATAATCTCCTGCTCTACTGTTAAAATATAAAAATTTCTCTGCTGGAATTGTCCAGTGTTGCCCCCTCACCCTTCACTACTTCCGTTTTATCTTGCGCCACGAAATCAATTTACTGCCGTATATATATATTTTTACTTGTGTTGCAAAACGTCAGTAAAGAAGTTCCACTTAAAAAAATAAAACAAAGAAATGTTTAAAATAGTAAGTATAAATGTGATCCAAATCTTATCACCTATCGTAAAAAATCGATAAGAACTTGAAAACAATAATTAATAAATTAATATTAGTCTTCAAATTAGCAACAAGGCAGACAGCTCAATTAGACAAGATGAACATAGTCTGAAGGCAATGAGACGTTAATTGAGTCTGAAATATATCATGGTTCTGACACTACCATCTAAGAAAATGATGTATTATCTTGCAAGTTAATTAAGTGCCTCCTTATAATTGCTTCCTTTGTCTATAAGACTTGTAAAGAACAGAGTTGCAAAAAGATGGAAAAATTAAATTTTTTAAAATTTAAAATAGAAATTAAACATTTTTTAATTCGTAATAACGATATTAAATTAATTCGCTTCCATTAGGAAACTGTTTGTTATAATAAGGAAATATATATTCTGTGACTAAAAAACTAGCAGACTCGGAAAATACTTAGCTGCTGAAAAGGCTCTGTCTAATTATATCCCGTTCCGCACCGAGGGCAAAGCCCTTTCGTAGCAAAAGTAGTTTTCAACTCCAACGATTATTTAGAAAAATATACTTTTAAATAAAATAGTAGGAAAAAGCTTGCGTATCAGAGCTCTGTCGCTGAGGTAGTATTTATCCATTTTTTTTATTTTAGGAAACAATCGAAAAGTG
>NW_027106528.1:142614-142921 GCF_000696795.3 Halyomorpha halys
CAGTAAAAAAATAAACAATTATCTATTACTTTTTCTCAATTACAGCATTGTTTTTAATGAAATTTCGTAAAAAAAAAAAAAATTAAAAAGCATATCTGACAGGTCCTAACTTTAGTTTTGAATATTTTGCAATGAAATGCGCACTACACGATGAAGGCTACTTTTTCTAATGAAACTGCTTTGTTACTACTCTTCAAAATAAGATATCTTTCATTATTAAATGAATATATTTACCAATTATAAAAAAAATATATTCATATGACCTTAACATTCTTTATTGATTCACTTTAATTATCAAACATTTCGG
>NW_027106528.1:144700-149988 GCF_000696795.3 Halyomorpha halys
AATTCTGCTAGTCTAATATAATAAACAAAAATTAACAAATAATCAAATAAATCAGAGAAATCATATCTACTGTTAATTAATTTGGAACATTTTATATTTATTTACCTATATGAATTAAAATACAAATTATCTGAATTAATCAAATTAGAATTACCTTTGATCAACCCCTTTTCTGGAAAAACACGTCTTCGATCTCTCCCGTCTTTTTCCACCTTAAAGCGATATTAATTATCTTCACCACTTATTCCCATTTGAAACCTGTAGACTCCTTGTTATTTCACAATTTTTCCTTACTTTTGCTATTGTTGTACGGTTTAAGGGGATGTCACTGGGGATCTCGAGGCAAAACTAAAACGATTAGTGAATTGTCTTACACGATTCATCTTCGAGATCCCCAGAGGCACCTCCACTTCCCGCTTAGTCCTACTTACCATCGTATTTCCTGGCATCCTTCCTCTGCCATTTTATCTAATTCCACCGTCCATCACACATCTCAGATCCCTTTGTTTCCTTTAATGCGATCCTTCTGTTTAAAGATTCGGAAGTTTCCTTATTATGACTTGTATTTTTTTTTCTATGTATTAATTATTTTTGCTTTTACTTGTTGCTCTAAGGTTCTGAAGCCTAAAAGCTATTTCATTTGATATTAATTATTTTATATGAAATGTTTGTTATACTACTGCTAACTAGTTTATAAAAACCAGATTATTTTACCTACCTCACAAACCAACTTAGGCATATTAAAATTATATTTTCGTCTATTTTCTTACAACACTAAACAGGTAATGAATCACTGCTACATTTGTTGATAACTAATCTGTAATATTTAAAATGTATACAATAAATATAAGAAATAAAAATCAGATTTTAAATTGTTATCAGAAACTGCTCGTAGATTCCGATTGCTACAACACTTACTTGACAAACGCTCCAAACTTCCCATTCACTACAAAAAATTAGTATACACTACAATAATCCGACCAATTTGGACGTATGGAATTGAGCTCTGCGGCTCCACCATCAAATTCTTCCCGCATCCAATCGTTACAATCCAAAATCCTACGTAAAATCCTTGATGCTCCTTATTTCGTCACAAATAAACTCATTCATAAAGACCTTAACATCCCATTCGTTGCAGATTTGACCCAAAACAGATGTGCCTCTTTTTATTCCAAACTCCTTAACCATCCTATCCCATTAATTCTTAATCTCTCATCCTTAACAATCCCTGATAATCCTCCGAGGCGTCTGAAAAGAAGATGGCCACTGGACCTTCTAGTTTAAATTAATGTTTGAAGTGCCACCAATGGGTAGCTCCTTCCCAAGATTTTCAAGTGTATATGAAGCATACTACATATTTACCTATTGTATTATTTTGTACAGTTGTAAATTACAATAAATAAATAATTTAAAAAAAAATTGTTATCAAATGACGTAGTTCAGTTATGTTAAACAAATATATCATAAAGTCGAAAATCTATAATAATATACCGGATATCCCTTATAGACATTTCAACACATATGTTAACCGGAACAGCTCACTTATAGGTAAGCACAGTTGCAGTACGATTTTGGAGTACGATCTACCCATTAATGATTCATTGTTTGCTACTTTAACAATTAAGTATTTGAAAAAAAAATCCCATCCCATTAAATCCTTACAATCCAAAATCCGAATAAAAATTCTCAATGCTCCTTTGTCAAAAAAAAAAAAACCATCCATAAAGGCCTTAATGTTCCATATGTAGTCGATCCTGCCAGAACCAGATATTGACCATTAAAACACAATAAAATCTAACCATAGTTCCTCTTCTATTTTTGATAATCCTCCGAGGAGCATTAAAAGAAGAAGACTTCGAGACCTTCTGTTGCAGAAATGTTATTAGAGTGCCACATTACTAGTCTTACTATTTTTAACTTAAATACAGTTATAAAATTCAAGAAATAAAGAAAAAAAATGGTGAAATTACTGTTTGAAATAATTCACCTTCATATCGATATGTATCTTTTCTTTTACATATCGATATCAAGGTGAAATATCAACAGTATTTCCACAGTGCCAAATCCTTCTTTTGATGAAGCCATAAAGCGTTATCGATTTTTAAAAACAATTCAACACAAAGTCTGTTGAACAAAGCTGATATCCGTAAGATATGAAGGCAGATGGAGACAAGCGAAGCGTGCTGCCAATTGTTCATGAACTAACACCTTTATAATTCCCCATTTTGTATTCTACTGTAGCATCGATATTAGAACTGCAATGCGACGGTTGTAAAAATTGTACGAAGAGTAGGAACTCATATCACTTCTTACAGTTTAATATTGCTTTCGCGATCCAACCTATTCCGTCTTTATTACCACTTAAATATGGAATACGAACACAGAGCTACAATAAAACCATTGTTTGTCTCATTCCTCCTTAAATAAAAAACATAAAATGCGTCTTCTCATGTTTGACTGTACCTGCTATAAAGCGAGGATAATTTAAACTTTAAATAAAACAAATGATTCAGAAAAGTTTAATTTTTTTTTTTAAATTTATTTATTGTTATTTACAACTGTATACACATATATACAACAAGTAATTTTGCTGCAGGTGACATAGTGACGTGATACAAACATGTGGAGAATCTACCCACTGATATAACTCCAATAATATTTCTAGAGGAGAAGATCTCGAGGCCATCATCTTTACAGACGCCTAGGAGGATTATTAGGTAATGAAGGAAAACCCAGGTTAGAAACAAGTGGATTTGGGTGGTTGAGAAGTTAATTATGGAAGGAACAGTATCTGATTCTGGCCAAATCGGTAACATATGGAACATTGATGTGCTGATGACTTGAATTGTGACAAAGTAAGGAACATTAAGGATTTTGGACTGTAAGGATTGGATTCTGGAGGAATTTGATGGTTTAGTGGAGCCCCAAAGCTCAACTCCGTATGTCCATATAGGCCTTATAATAGTCATGTAGATAAGTCTTTTGTAATGGATTGGAAATTTAGACAGTTTGTCTAGTAAATGTTGCAATAGTCGGAATCTACGAGCAGTTTCTTGTCTTTTTAGCCTTGTATGAGGATTCCATGTCAGTCGTTTGTCGAGATGTAGTCCTAAGTAACGGATCTGTTCGACAGGAATAAGTGGGGTATTATTAAAGGATACTGTAGGGCAAGACGTCATGGGTTTACGTCGAAGGGTAAATGTGATTTGGTGGGGTTTATTGGAATTTATTTTAATGCTCCAGTTTTGGCACCATTCTTCAAGGGTGGTGATGTGGGATTGGAGGGTTTGGGATACAATGTAAGGATCATTGTTCACTAACAATAGACATGTGTCATCGGCATACATGGTGAGGATAGTGTTAGGATGGGTTGGGATATCAGCTGTGAAAACTGAATAAAGGATAGGACCAAGGATACTACCCTGAGGTACGTTTAAATTTAAATTTTACCATTTGTCTACTACTGTGCTTTGCAATACCAATTAATCTAATTTACTCGATTCTAATTAACTTAATGATTTATAAAAATATTAAAAACGTTACAAGATAAAAATAAACTTAGTTGTCAGCTTAATAATAGGCAAACAAATTGTTTTACATTAAACCCATTTTACCGTACATCACAATACCTCTATTAACGGGCAGGTTTTATTATGGTCCCAGAGAGAAATGTAAAAAATTATTGCCTTTGAAATCTATTAAAGAGTGTAGACTCTGGACACCAATTTTACTTGCCCTAAGGACTTTTCACTCCTATAAAATGGACGCGATTCATAAATCAAGTGTACAAACCCACGATTTCAGAATTTATAAGTACTGATGAAACTAAGAGTATTTAGTAATTGTTTAGTCAGCATTAAGTTTATATTATATCAGTGTAATAATAATTTGAGGCTTTATGTTTGACGGCATTACATCACCATTTTTTTATTAACTTGGCGCTATCGTCACAGATGGTCACAGAATGACTCGACATACTGTCCACCAATTCTCGAATTTGTAGCCTACCACCAATTTATGATTAATTTTATAATTTTGAATTAAAAATTATTTACGATTTATAAATAATGCTTTTGAATTATAGGATTATAAGATGTTTTAATTAGCCTATCATTACATTATATTAATAAGTAACATTTACTTAATCATCTGTATGTAAAATGGATAATTCATAATTTGAAGTCGTAAATTTAAATACTTGATAATTAACTCGTCATTGGTTGTTGCGTGAGAATTTTTCTCACGATAATCGTTTTTTGGGCCTGGGAGCTTCTAGAGGGAGACTGTGGTTCCCACCTTCTTAGAATCTGCAGTTCACAGTCTCTTCCTTCTATACCTCGCCCCCCACAGCACTCTAGCAGCTCTGGGTAAGCGTTCAGTCCTCTTTCTCTGACAATCTACCCTTCTCGTGTGACATAATCTCAAGCGCGACTGAGGCTGCTATAAAAATATTCAAGTTGTGAGGATTTTTCTTACGTGCGCCCAGTGTATTTATTCCATAGAAATGTCTTTTTCTCGAGGAAAAAATTATCAAAACTAGGGCAACGTCAGTTTGAAGAGGCAGAAACTTCATTAGGTACGTATTACGTATTTACTATGAATTGTATTTCGATACCATAAGTGTTTATTAGGGTGGTCCTTATAACAAAAATTTGTCTTTTGATATTTTCACTTCATCCCTGCGCCACACCCACTATTACGGAGGGATTTTGTACATTATGTCCCAGAAGAGCGAATAAAAAACCAAAAAAAAGAATTGCCACTAATGTAAAAGACCGATATGTCCCAGTCATACGGCGTTCACTTGCATCAGTTGTGCAAAAGAGATTTCTTCAGACAGTATTTTTTTATTTCCAGATTAGTGGCATGTTCTCATAATATGAGAACTGCACTTTGATCCTTCTTTATAACTTTGTCTGTCTCCAAACATTATTTTATATTTATTATTGATTTATTATGTTTGTTTTTTTATTTTTTAAAAACTAGTTTACTCTTGTATCATAATCATTTTTTTTAATGCTTTTGTTATGCTTAAATAAACCTAATCTAAATACAAATTTTATATTTTAAAAAATGCGTTCAAGAGCTCTAATTAAGACCGATAACGGGTTAACCCCCTCTCTCATACTTCTTTTCGATTTCTGACTGTTTCTCTTATTATTTCACCATTATCTATCGTCTTTATTATTTTTATTTTTATTTTTACTTTTTATTTTTATTTTATATCCGATGCAACACGAGGAGGCCCCTCACCTCCGGACTCAAAATAGCTCCTTGAATGGATAGCT
>NW_027106528.1:150053-163531 GCF_000696795.3 Halyomorpha halys
TCTTCCTTCTATACCTCGCCCCCCCCACAGCACTCTAGCAGCTCTAGGTAAGCGTTCAGTCCTCTTTCTCTGACAATCTACCCTTCTCGTGTGACATAATCTCACGCGCGACTGAGGCTGCTATAAAAATATTCAAGTTGTGAGGATTTTTCTTACGTGCGCCCAGTGTATTTATTCCATAGAAATGTCTTTTTCTCGAGGAAAATATTATCAAAACTATGGCAACTTCGGTTTTAAGAGGCAGAAACTTCATTACGTATTTACTATGAATTGTATTTCGATACCATAAGTGTTTATTAGGGTGGTCCTTATAACAAAAATTTGTCTTTTGATATTTTCATTTCATCCCTGCGCCACACCCACTATTACGGAGGGATTTTGTACATTATGTCCCAGAAGAGCGAATAAAAAACAAAAAAAAAGAATTGCCACTAGTGTAAAAGACCGATATGTCCCAGTCATACGGTGTTCACTTGCACCAGTTGTGCACAAGAGATTTCTTCAGACTGAGCATTTTTTTTTTTCAAGATTAGTGGCATGTTCTCATAATATGATATATCTGCATTTTGATCCTTTTTTTTTAACTTTGTCTCAAAACATTATTTTATATTTATTACTGTTTTATTATGTTTGTTTTTTTATTTTTTAAAAACTAGTTTGCTCTTGTATCAAAATAAAATATTTTAATGCTTTTGTTATGCTTAAATAAACCTAAACTAAATCCAAATTTTATGTTTTAAAAAATGCGTTCAAGAGCTCTAATTAAGAAATGTGAGAAAATGTATCACACGCGGCCACCCGTTTAAAATCGACCTAGAGACCGATAACGCGTTAAGACAATTATTTTCAAGACTCTAGAACAATGTTCATATAAAATAAAAGCTGATCGTTATGCACTTTTAATTAGTTATATACCCCAACAATACAAACTTATAAAACTTTATATTTCACGCATATTAAGTAAATTAAGTTTTTGAATAATTCAAAACTAATTAGCAAGTAATAATAAAAATGAAAAAAAACCAATTCAATTATTAAAACAATTAATACAATACCAGGCGTTGAAAGACGAAACAGTCTCCCAAGTGTTAATTACTAGGTTATAAAAGTTATAAAAAGTCAAATATAATAATTTTGACAATATAAGAGAACAGTGAAATGGTGAATTAGGTTCTAAAAATTAAAGTTCACGACCTAATTAAAACAATAACTTTTAAACTAAAGTAATTATAGATAATTCATAGGAGGGAAATAATAAAATGGAAAATTACTATGAAGACTCAAGTCACAAAAACGTATTTGACATTTATAAAATAATATATATATTTTTAATTAATGCTTACATTTTAATTTATGTTTTATCATTTGAATTTTTAATTGTTTTTTATTTATATAAGAAATTACATATCACATAGTAAGAATAAATTATGAAATTAATATTGAGTTTCAATATTATTTTAATTATGGGTGTAATTTACAAAAAAAAAAAACAACTAGTGGACAGATGCTGTTCTGTTTTCATAATTTTAAATAAACATAGTATCAATATAATTAAAGAAGATTGAAAAATTGATCAATTCATTTAAAATCGATTTATCGAGAAACTATTAAATCTATGTACGTAGAACATAAAAAAGAAATAAATGGTCTAGCATTCGGTTAGTGTTATTTTTATTTAAAGTATTTGTTATTATTATTAAATGAAAACAAAATTATAAAATATGATAGAGGGAAGATAATATCAGATAAAACTATTTACTATGTGAACCAACTTTTCATCCCACGTTGCAGGGCTTCATCAGGGATTAAAAATTGCACGCAAGTGCGGAAAAAAAAGTGATTTGCGAAACGTTAGCTCAAATAGTTTTATGAATATTTGAGTTTCTTTTTTCCTTGACAACATCCGGACCAATTTCTTTTTTATTACTACATTACGTTATTACTACATTTTTATTACGTTACACACAACATAGATCTTCCAATAGTATATTATGATATAGTTGATACATTAATCACTAATTATAGCTTAACTAGAGTAGACTGAAGAAGTGTTACCTGAATGATAAATGTAAATATTTCTTTACAGCGGGTGAGTAAAATTTATTCGCATTAGTATTCAAGGGTTTATCAAAGTTTAAATTGATGTTTAAGTAGTTCATAGACCAAGGACTCTAGCAGTTTTACTCATTACTGAAAGTAATGGTCTATTAAAGCAGAAACTTTCACAGCGATTGTCAATATTATTTAAATAATGTAATCTCCAATGTCTTGGGCAACAATGAGAAGAATATAAACAACCCTATTAAGTTCAGTAAAACCATCAGATTATTTATTGTAATATTAATCTGATTTGAATATTATGAATTATTTTCATTATCATTTTGAGCAATAATTATCATAAACTATCATAATCAACATTAATTATCATCTTATAATAACTCGATGACTATATTTTATTTTTAGTTACTTGAGTAATAAAAACTATATGTAGTTTTTTTTTTCTTCATTAAATTCAAACAACAACAAATAAAGTGACAAAATATTTGGGGTAAAATAAATGTTGGGTACTTACCGATAGGATGGACTTTTTGATGTTGGATGACTTCTCGACGAGAGACTGCCTCCGGACGGGGGCTTCATCGCTGCGGGCCTTGAGGACGAAGCCACCCCTGGAGTCGTCGACCCTGCGGTCCCGGTCGGCCGCCTCGTTCCCACCCTCGGCGCTCCTCAGGCTGGTCAGCGACGCCCGCAGCGCCTTGCCCGGCCGGTAATGTGACGCCTGGCCGAACGGGGCGCTCGCTCGCACGCCGTAACCATGTCGCATCCCTCTCAGCCATTGTCCCTGGTATGTACCTGCAAAGAACAAAACGATGTATAAATAAATATTAACGATTTCATAAAAAATAAATAAAATGTTTTAAGAAGAATTTGTGTTCTTGGAAATCGCTGTTTAGAATAAACAAACAACATTTCAATAAATAAAATAATGGCCTAAATATCACGATGAGTAAATATTTAATGAAATTTTAATTGAAAATAGTCAAAATCCATCTAGAAATGTGACATTAATGACAGTGACAAATGTTCAATTTAAGAAGGCATATTTCTCTGAGAAATGATTAACATAATATATTAGAGGTGTGTAAGTACTATATATAAAATTTATCCACAAGTTAATTTTTTTAATATTTTTGTAATACAATGTACTATTATCTGTTGTAATGCAACTTCAATATATGCTGATTTTTTGTGTGTTCAACGTTCTAAAAAAGTTGATACACAAATAAATCTCAAAATGGAAACATTGGAGAGTATCTCTGTAAACAAATCCTATTTTTAAATCTTGTTTTAATAAACGTTACTTGATAAGTAAACCAATCTAAGGGTTGGTGTATTTTTATACCAATAAAATTTACTATATAGCACATATTATACACCAGGTTGAACACACTATACATATATGTAGAACATACTATACACCAAAAACATTCAGCCCCGAATTTCCAGCTTGTTGCAGTATGGCCTCGAAAATTGAAACTTTGTCAATTAAAATGCAATATTTTAGAGTGAATTTTGATTATTTTGAATTGCGAATTTGTTAAACGTGTACTGAACATAATGCTTATGCCGTTAATTCCTGAATAAGATGGTTTTGGATTCATCAACCTAAATGTTCGGCCACACAGGTCAGTCGCAGCGGACAGCGATATCTGACCGGCGATGAGGCGGCCTGGGCCCTGTTTCATAATGCAGGCTAATATTATTAGTCCATAGTACAAGTGTAGAAACTAGTGTGGTAATAATACCAATACTTATTTTTTTCATGATAGGGATGAATATTAGTGATATTACAGGAATTAAAGAATACTAAAGTACAAGTAACTATTGCACAAGTCTGTGTAATTGAATTAAGATAAATCTGCAAGACTAATAGTACTAGTTTGTACTTTATTATGAAACGGGGCCCTGGTTGTATTAAGCAATGTTGCATGATCTCGATAAGACAGAACACGGTCTACCCTCGACGGTCAGTCTTTGTCGAGACCACAAGCGATAAACTTTGTGATACAAATTTACAGATTGCCCACTTAACCGCTCTACCGCTGTCTACGTCTGTGACTGAAATGACTGACCAAACGGAAATATTCATTACAACTGTGCGTAAACACACGTATCTGTTTGATAGTTCACATGGATATTATTATAACTTTGTTAAGGAAGCTGAAACGCGGAGTATGATAGCTGAAGAATAAAATATGGCTGTTACGGCGGATAGGGATTCAAAAGGAACCCTTACTAGCCAACCCTTGAAAAGAAAAGAATAGCCGAATTTTGTTATTTTTGTATTTTTAAATAAGTGAACCTAATAAAAGAAACACAAAATATATAAAATGTACAAACTAGAAAAAAAAACTATTACAAAATTAAATGAATTAGACAAAAGAAAGAACAAAAGTCTTATATCACCGGTGATTGGTGGGGCCCCGGTTGTGGTTGTTCTGAGTGGATATTCTCGTAGAAGGTAGATCCACAAAAGGACGCACGTCCGTCCGCCTTGTCCTCTTGGAGTATGAGGCGAAGTAGTCGGCCCGCCGTGGCTAAAATGATTAAGCTGGCGAAGATGACCAGAATACTGGAAACTACGAGTGTGTAGTGAGAAGACAATGGAGACGATATGTGTATGCAGTGAGACGCTAACAAGTTTTCTGTCTATTTTTCAGTATAAAAAACAACAGAGAGTAGTTGTTTTGCGTTTTCGACTTAATAAAAATCACTTGTTCCAATAATCGATTTGTGGACCATATGTTGGCCGCAACAATGGTATAAGTAATACAATAGTATGGTACAGTTTCTCGAAACATTCTTGTGATAAACAAAAGTTTTGAAAAACCGTCCTTCAAACAACACACACTGTCGCTTGTATTGAGCGTCCCCAATACAAGCGACAGTGTTTTCCCAATTTTTCTTTCATCTTATTGATCTGATGTAACCAACATCGCATTTTTGTTATGTTTGATATCATTCAAAAATTTAAAAATAATAGCAAGAGCTCTTCGTAATACGAACTAATTATATACAGAAGGATCACGACTGACCACAAAAGATATCGCGTTCTGTATGGCGTCACATTATAGCAGACCACCGCAACGACCACTGGATCGCTGCTCGTGACGGCAGATTGCCTTCTGTGTAAGTCACATTGGTCATAAGTAATTTAAATTAACTAATTACATTCAAGGAAATGCATGTATTGTGTACCAAAAATGACAAAAATCGAAAAATGATAACAAACTGAAATTATCATTTTTGGACACAAGAATGTGGATATGCACACACACAAAAAAAAAAGATAATTTCATCATAGAATGGTCAAACAATAAATTAATTTTTATCTCCATTACTTAAAATGGACTTATCCAACTGCGCAATAAAATGTTAACTAGCAGTCAGTTCGCTTTTCTTTTTTTTCTTTTTTTTTTTTCCGACCCCTCTAGAAACAAAAAGAAACAGTGAATTAGTGAGTGCTTTACTGTGAAAAAAGAAAATAAATCGTTTTGGGTATTACCTTTTACTACCTTTGGTATTTTAAGGTTACCTGTAATGTTTATTTGTTATTTATGAAATATCCATTCTAAATGGTACTATTTTTAAAATCCGGAGGTGAGGGGCCTCATCGTGTTGAGTCAGTGCACTACACCATGACCTTCCCTTTTGTCCTTGACCTCATACCAACTAAATTCTCATAATTCCATATAAACCTTTCTAACCACCCTAATCCTTCGGTTCAATCCTTATCTAGTTCCACCCATCCCTACAATCCACCTCGAAGGTTGAAACGGCAGTGACCAAGAGACTTATTGTAAAATTAAAATGGATAATTGGAGTTCTGGCCATGGTCAGATTCTTCAATCAAGTCGAGTATTTGCGGCTTTAGCGTACTTGATCAGCCTCCACTGACTCACTACTACCAGTGATGCGGCGAGAGGGATGTGCTGGGATCTTTTGAGCTCTGCTCTACCCCTCACACGTGGGGGATAGAGTGGGCTCAGGGATCCTCAGGTCGATTGTGTAAATATTGTATATTTGAGTGTAAATGTGACTAGAGATTCTTTTATTTTTATTTTATTTATTTATTTTTTCATGCACATAGTATGATTATGTCCATTTTCTTTATCCTTCTGTTTGTATATATTTTAAGAGAGATTTTATTTATTTTAGTAAGAATTCATCACTACTACCTATCAATAAATAAAGTTCAAATTTTAATGATAGCAGTCAATTGATTGTGTGACTTGAGAAAGGGTTTGATATCGAGGATTCTAATGTCATCTGTGACACCAATAACTTGGAAACCAATGTCTTGCTAATTATTAACTTTATATTTTTTTCAGCAATCTGAAATAGCAGCGCGTTATAATAAAAATTTCCAAACCTGTAAAATACTGAAAACTAAAAAAAAATAATTTTACTTTCAATAGATAAAGTTTATTCTAATCATAATTGATTCATATAAGAGCATTTCGAGGATGATTCATATTTTTCTAGTTGAAAATGGTTTCGTTCAACTGACAATATGGGTTAAGAATACTCAACTGAAAGAAATACGATAAAGAAAATATAACAATTTGAATTAATAAATGTTCTATACAATGTATTATGATTATTAAAGCGTATAACAATCAACCTCAAAATATTTTTTGAACTGCATAATAAGATGTGTAAGACAAAAAACCACACACAAATACAAAGTCAAATAAAAAATTTGTCAAAATGAAGAATGCAAATCTTTTCTCCTTGAACTTCAAAGTTGCCGTTCAAGGATAAAATATTTGCCTAGTTCTTTATCCAACTGTTGCGTGCGTCATGTTCCAATGTTCTTCCAATCAGTTAGGACAAAATATTAATGATATATGATGCAATCAAACAAGAAGGTCAATATAGCCAATATTTGTTCCTAATTTTAACGAAAAATTTCTAAAAGATGTAAGTTTAAAAGGTTTTTAATTCATCATTTAATGAAGCCAATTTAGAATCTGATTAATAAACCAGGATATATAAATGATAAGATGATGTAATTGTATAATATATAATATGATGACTATCGAGATCAATAAATCAAACAAGATATATTATCACCAATTCACTGACATACCACATATCAGATAATTGTTGAAACAGATTAATCTAAAACGTTTATTAAAGACCTAAATGTTGGCAAATGAATTTCCGTTTCGTTGTTTGTAAGATTGTTGATTTTAAGTTACTTTTTCCTTAGCTGCATTATTTTTAATTTTAATAAATATATTCAAGTATATCTGTAATATTTTATGTTTATTACTTTAATTAAGTAGTTATGTTTATACACACATTAGAGCGTTTGTTTATGTTTGTGTATATTTGTCGGAACTGAAGAGATAATATTGAGCCATGTTCTATACCTTCGGGCTTCACTGTAGGTAGAAGGGAGTCAAAATTGAGAGAGAATACTGAATGCTAACAGTTTTAAAACTCACTACTATTTTATAATCTAAAAACAGCTCAAGAGTCATTTCCAAGCACCTTCTCGAAAATACCAGCGTTTAGATTTTAGCGATTAAAGATTTTTGTTGTAACACAAAATGTAAACATCTTATAAGTTCCACAGAAAAATTAAAAGCTTCGTAATTATATGTCCGAAATGATTCATACCTGGCGATTTTTAATTTTTTTCTTTTTAGACAGTGTATTATAAACACGGCTCACCATAATCGCTAAGGATTTATTTATTTATTCAAGTGTTTCGACCACTAGGGCCATTTACACTGAATTTGCAAAGTTAGTAGATTACAATTGACATATTCACAAAGTTACAAAGTGAGAAAGTTACATATAATTACAAATTGAGAAAGCTACAACTTAACAATTACATATTTACAATTACAATTTACATTTTACAAAGTTGCAATTAGATTTGACGTAGTTAGTAAATTATTATATTCAATTTTTCCACTCATCAATGCTGGACAGTTAGACTATATGTGATCCTAAATATTTATGATTTTTACAAAGAGAAAAAGTTTTGTTATTGTTGTGGGATCTTCTCTCAACATCTCCTGTAAATCAGAAGTGAACCGGTGTGGTTCGTGAGCAATACATTCAGTGAGAATATGCCTAACAGTGAGATCGTTTCCGCAGTAGCGACACATCGGTGCATTTTCTTTTTTCATGAGATGACCGTGAGTGAGTCGAATATGGCCTATCCGAAAAAGAGTTAATACACCTCTCCCAAGCAGATTAAGTTTCTGGTTGGACGTCTCACTGTCTGTTGGATCAATCTTAACTTGTTGTCTCTCATGCCGAACCATTCGTCTTGCCACTCTTTCCATCCAATTTCTTCGATCCTTGAAATAACATCTTTGCATATTGATGCATATAGCTTAGGATTAGACCAGGATATTTCAAACAGCCCTCAGAGACGATGGTAAAACAATAAAATTAGTATTTCAGTTTTTAAAATTAAAAGGTTTAGAAGCACAAATATAACATCGAACCCACAAAAAATAAATAATAATTTAATTTAAAAAATTAAACAAAAGTAACAAAAATGAAATAAGAAATAAATTACTAATGATGTTTTACGTCATTAAACAAAACCAAAGAAACAAACGAACACCCACCTATTTCATATTATTGGCTGGGTGAGGAATTAAGAAGAAAGAAGAAAAGCCATCTTTGACAAACCTGGTGTATATGAGTTAGATATACATTCATGACTTTTGGTTAGGATTTGGTTGGGCAGCCTATTTGGTATGGATAATATTTGAGAAGGCACTTGAGGGAGGTCTTCCGTCGAGCACAAAGAGTTAGATGACCCAGACTAAGGTTTGGCGATTGTACGGTAATCGGAGCCAAAGGGAGGTTGGGAATTGGAAGCCGATTACATTAGACATCGAACTGGCGAAATGAAGAGGTCATAGCCCTACCCCGAAGCCGTACCACCACGAAGATAGATTAGAGGTGATACAATTGTTCATCAAATTAAGCCGCAAATGATGGATTCATAAAGATTGTTCAAGATACGATATTCCATCGAGTATATTCTTGTAGGACAAGCTTTAAATCGATTATTTATTCATTGATCCACCTATCTTGGTTTTCGGCTATACTGGTTTTCCATGGTTGATTTGATAGTTAAATCGCCCACTGAAACAAAATGGCTGAATTGTTTGAACCTGACCGCTTGCTTTAGTTAATAAATAGTAAGTTGAGGGAGCAGGGACGTGTGTTCTAGAGTATTTAGTTTTGAATGTTCGATGTTCGATATCTCCAGGGTGAGTCAGAATGAGTGACATTACAAGTCCAGGGTTTTATAGGCCCTAAATAAAAGCCTTGAGTCTTAAAAAAAATATAAAAATTAATTGAAATATGTGTGCGCCAAATGTGCTTGATTACCGGAATTTACTTTGGCTCCCCATGTTGAAAGTTAGAGACAATGTTAGTTAACAAATCTTACAAAAATGTATATTAATTATTGATCACAGAATCAACTCATTGGACAACCGTTGTTCCAGACATAGTACTTTCCTACAAAATTCTAAACTCCTGATCCATCAAAGGTTGTAGCGGAACAGAATCGTTTGTACGTCGTAGTGAAATGAGAGTTATCACTGCAGAAATAAAGCGACAGAATTTCTTCGTTGATTAATTAATTCGTCTTAACTCCAAAATCGATTGTAAAATGATCGGTCCTTCTGTATAATGAAAGGGTTTGATAAGGTCTAGGAATATGTTGTCACGAGTTGAGTACAGGTGTGCAGGAGTACATAGTGACGTCTGCGGACCAATGGCCACTCTTGCAATATTCATCCGCCGATCGATTCCTTCCTCTCTTTGCTCTACACTCCGTGTCAAAGTCAAGATTATTCTTCTCTTTCTTTCTCCTATAAGAGCAGAATATATTCATTACATAAAATGTACTATTTTTCAAAAACATAACTATGTTACCCAATGAATTTAATTTTGTCATATTTTCACCGAAAATGATAAGACTTTTGCACTCTTTGAATATAGTGGAAGAGATACAAAAGTATGATTTACATTACATATTTTCCGTTTCATAACTCTTAGAGCACGGTTTTGAGGGTTCGTTCGTTCTATCTTGTTTAAAGGAGTAAAGATTCGGTCTTTATGAGTCATCAACCCCGTTTATTTCTTATTTATTTATAGTTGTATTTATTTCATATTGTTCATTTGATATAATATTTATGTCAGTAAATTTTGTGACTTTGAAAATTAAAATAATAATTCTTCTTTTTCATTATCATCTCTGAGGGTTATTGAGTTTAGTCCTAAACTATTGAGATATGATATGTAATATTCCTGAAAGATCTGGCTAATTGTCATATCGTCACAATATACAGTTTCAGAGCTCGTAGAATGTTTTCTGTATACATTTATATATAGTAGAGATAGTTTTATATTCAAGAAAGTAATGGAAACATCAAAAGATAATTTTATAATTCGAACCATTAGATAAAATATAGATACAGAAAGAATGTGTAAGGTAAACAAGAGAATATTGTAAAAAGTAAATTTAATTATTACATTATTTAGTAATTGGATGTCTTAAAAATTGTTTCAAGCAAATAAAAAAAGGAAAATTAATCTAAATTAAAAATTAAAATTGCGAAAAATATCGGGTAGTAATGAAAACATTTCTCTAGAATAAGCTTGTCACACAGAGCTTCAGTGTTATTGTTTTAACTTAGATTTCAACTCCGCAAGCCAGCTCTTAATTTTTTCGTCGGACTTTCAAGACAAGTAAGTGAATGTGACAATGTTTTTTTATAGTATTATATTATATTTCTTGAAAAATTCTGGAAAATCGAAAATACGGATCGTTTTAAAACAATTTTTCTAATCAAACTAGTTTTAGCTTTAACTTTCATGTGAAAATTTCATATTGACATTTTATAATAAGGGAAAATAGGGTTAGGCAGTTACCAATTTATTTATTTTAATGGTTGGATTTTCCTGATATTTTTTATTGTAGATTTTTTTTCTGTACATTGATTGTTTCGAAGCTTTTCATAATTTGATAATTGTATATTACAAATCGTATTTATAATTTGGATTATGGTATTTAATATTGACATATCACAATCAGAGCATGTTTCTTGCAATAATGTCTCAATGTGTGCAACGTTCATAATAGCAATTTTAATCGTTTCTTTTAGAAGAGAGTGGTGTTTGCTGCATTTAAAAATAAGCTTTCAGAATTAGCTGAAACTGTGAGGTGTATTATTTTTAAAGAATATCTTCTAATTTCTAATACAACTTTATCCATATTTTTATTAAATTTATGTATTGATATTTACAACTGTACATAAAATATATCAAGCAAATTTGAGGAAATCATAATCGTATGTTACAAGCATCTAGAGAAACTATCCAATGGTAGCACTCTAAAAACATTTTTACAATATAAGGTCTTGCGGCCATCTTCTCTTCATGTAGATGCCGATGTCATAATCATATTAGAGGAATATCTTTTTTGATTTTTAAACAGTAAATTTATTAACTCTTTGAAAAAAATTAGTTGGGAAACTTTAATTTATTCGTTTTGATCTAAGAGCTTATCTCTTATTTAATTAAAATGCATATTTAAATTGACTACAAGAGTATCAAATAAAGGAACGTTTTCCTTTCTTGACCAATCATATTTTTTAATGTTGACCAATTATTAAGTTTATTAATGTCACTACTATCAATAATGAGTTGCATTTCATTAACAGAAATTTGGTTACTACTATTTAATACAATGAAAACATTCTGAATCCAAATTTTCTGTAATTTCAATGTGATAATTAACTTTATAGTTTTCAAATTCAAGTTTATAAATAATTAAGGAATTTTCTTGCATTTTAACAAAAGTATCAATTTCTTAGGCAGTGATCGCAGTTATAATGATATTGAATTTAATTTTATCAGCCTCTTGTTTAGACAATTCTGTTTCCTTATCTCTTCTCTCTTTCGTTTTCCCCCCTCCTCAGGTTCTGTTCGTTTAGTTGCGAGCTTTTTCAACAAATAATACGGCAAGTTAGGGAATAGTGTAGGGTAAGAGCCTGGTTCTAATTTATGACGAATAGGCGTAGTCTAATTACGGTTCGAACACGATGGTTTTATATCGTTAGTTGTGAAATGTTTGATAGGAACAACCGAATTTGAAGATGGCGGCCGGTTTTTTTCCGGGAATCAATTTCAGCCATTGTTGTCTCAAATTATTTTCTTTCGGGAATTGAAACGTTGTAATATAACCCAAGTTCTCAAAAGAACTGGAATAATTGCTACTACAAAAAGGAACACAAGCATAGTGAACCTTAAATTTCTTTATATTAGAAAGATGAAGAATATTTAGCGCTGTTGATTGTTCAACGTTGATTACAACAGAAGAAACAGTCGATACAGTGAGCAGTGAGGAACAAGAACAAATAGTACAAGAACCCAAGAGGAGAAAAAAGGCAGTTATCTCACCCCAATTTTTGATTACTTTAATGAAAGCTATGTAGTCTAAATTGATGATTCTGCCAAGTATAGGTAAGGCGAATAAAAAATGGCGGCTGTTTCAAGATAATAAAAAAAATTAATTTTGCATTCGGAGCTCTATGCTAAAGTTAAAAAGTAGCAACACAAAAAAACCTAAGAGAACATCATTTAAAGAAGAGTAAAAATAAAAATGTTGTATAGTATATACTGAAAAACCAGTAGTTAGTGAATTTATTTTGAAAAATCTATATCGCAAAAACCATTCGACGTACAGATGTCTATTAGCACTCAAATTGAAGCTAGTTTAATGGGATATAAAGCAGTTTCAGAAGTTTATCTTCGCAGGAGTAGTAGTTTTCATAATATTTGCTCAAATGAATTGATTTATAGTTGTTCGGACAAATTTTCATTTGCCAAATTTATATTTATATGGGAAAATCCTAAAAACTACTACCCCAACGAAGATACGTGTCATAAACTAATTTACATTAAGCTAAATTTCCTTTATTTTGAGTGCTGGCATATGTACGTTTATGGTTCTAGACATATCTATTTTTTTAAAAAATCAAACATTTTATATCATAAAAACTACTACTCATACAAAGATAAAGGTAATAAAATATTTTATGGTAAATTTAACTAGCTCTCATTTTAGTGCTGACTAACATCTGTCTGTCTTATGGTTTCTGATATAAAGTTTTTCATAAATCAAACTTATTGTCTGAACAACTATAAATCATTTTATTTAGCAAATATCATGAATACTACTATCCCTACGAAGATAAGATTCATAAATTACTTTATAGTACATTAAACTAGCTTTCATTTTAGTGCTGACTAACATCTGTCTGTCTTATGGTTTCTGAAATAAAGTTTTTCATAAAACAAACTTATTGTCTGAACAACTATAAATCAATTTATTTTAGCAAATATCATGAAAACTACTATCCCTA
>NW_027106528.1:163780-175197 GCF_000696795.3 Halyomorpha halys
TTACGTAAATTGCTTTATTAGGGCTGATATTTCAGCAAATTTACTCTGCTTTAAATAATGTTCTCTTAGGTTTTCAAGTATTGTTTGTAATTTTGAAGATATAGAGCTTCGAATGAAAAATTAATTTTTTTAAGGTTATTTTTTTAAAACAGCCTTCATTTTTTATTTCCCCTACCAATACTTGGCAGACTCATGAATTTTGAGTAGTAATTATACATAGTTTTCATTAAAGTAATCAAAAATTGGGGTGAAATAACTGCCTATTTTTCTTCCCGGCTCTTTTACTATAACAAGTAGTAAGGTAGGGAAGGCCTCCTAACTCTGCTACCCCCACCGCCTACTACGGTATGAAAGAAAATTTTTGATACTCCTTTCTATGCAATGTCTTGCATATTTTATGTAGAACATACAGATCTATAGTTCTGAATGTTAAAAAATTGAATTTCAATCTTCATAATAGGGATATAACATCATTTAATACAAATTGTTTTCTCATAGCTCTTAAATTATGGACAAAATTTTAGTTTATTTATCAGAGTAATTAAGTTTTTAATATATGTTAACATAAATGCAGAAGGTATTTAGTGAGTTTGATTTTATTCAAACAAGGTTTGGTAAGCTTTTCAGGTATTAACATAATAAATTTAAAAAAATAAAGTTGATTATTGCCAGTTTTGGGTGTTTAATAAACTTTTTGGGGTTTTACTGCAATATTTTGATTTTTTTTTACTATACAAAAATCAGTTTCCTTGCTAATAATACGTGCTTGATATCTAAAACGTGAAAAATATTCGGAAAACATTTTTCATTTCCTGCTTAAATAAAATAATAGTGAGGAAGTAAAAAGTAAGAATAACTAATGTGATTTTTTAAATAATTAGGACCCACATTTTATTAAAATAAATATTTTACAATGTTTTAATAAGTTAATATTTAGCTTGTTTGAAAAAAAATTCTCATTTAATCTAAATATAATTATAAATATTTACACTATAAAACAGAAGTTCTATGTTTAATAACTAAATAAGGCGGCACTTCCTAAAATCAGTTGAATTCCCTCTGTTTGAACAGAACCAGGGGCGCAATCCGTTGTAGAGGTCGCTTAGATGGTCCCTACATGTTCATACTGTAACCACGTTCGAGACACAATTAGGAGCTGGAGCAGTTCCACTACACGTCTTAGTTTCCAATGAAGGGGTGGATTGCGAGCGTTCTGCATTAACACTGAATTGTCCACTCGGTAGGAGGTGTTGTATTTGTCCACTCGGATAGGAGGTATTGTATTTGTCCACTTGACAGATACAACTGATACTCTGGTTTGAAGTGCGTGTATAAATTCTGTGGACCAACGTTTCCAAAATGCTTAGACTGAATTTTTAATGAGTTGCTATCGGTTTAGCAAATTCAACTTAACTGCACTAATGTCCCATTCTGGATGAACTATGAGTGCAGATCCAATGTGGAAGTCACCGGTTGTTAAACAATTATAATCATCCGCATTAGATGTCACGGGGAAACAGGCCTCGAGCTCATTATCATTTCAATCCTCGCGAATTCTTCGAAACGAACAACCCCCAGGGGTAAGTTTAAGGTGCGCCTTTTCATTTTTCTGTTTACCTCTTCGCTGCTGCTTTACATTTCTTTATCGTATCGGTCTGTTCCTTTCACTGCCATCCTTTGCCAAGCTCGATCCAGACTGGAAATTTACCACAACGTCATGTGAATTCGTTAACACGAGTATTTCAATGATAATATAATTTTCTCAGTGACCTATATCTTAACTGAATTCTTACTCGAGGGATGAAAACAGAAGTTGGAAGTAAAATAAATGTCATACCGTTAAAATTGGGTTCTTTGATTAGCTACCTAATCATTGCAAACAAAGTGATTAATCTAATCCTCGTTTTCGTCGATACTTCATCTGTTGAATCGATATCAGATATTATTGAGTGAAGAGTGTTCGGGTAACATCGTATGAAAAGTATCAATATTTTTTTTCCCTTTTAGAAAAAAAAAAAAAAAAAAACTGAAAGAAAGTTAGTCATATACCTGAAACGAATACAGCGCATTAATAGTTATGGAGAAAATATGAAACATGAAACTCCAGAAATTATTGGAAAACAGAATCGGTATCACTTATATATTTAATGAATATATAATCGATATATGTTATCGATAGAATATTTGCAAGTGTCGAACGGAAAAGATCGGTTTCACACACTAGTGAAACGCTCCAAAACTCAGTAACTCAGAAAGTATGTCGCGCGGTGTTGAGCTAACTATGCCGATAGTTAAAAGTAATTCAAGTTCTAAGGTTCTTGAGATCGTTAATGAGGAAAATGGAGACCCTTAGGTACTAAACTCTTTACGCCCTCCAGGCACTTAAAAGTTTAAATATGCTCCAATTACACTTGATATGATGTTCGATGAAGCTTCTTGCAATATAAAGCTCTGTTTCGAAGCAATTCAAACAGTTTTAGTTTCGACGATTTAAAAATAAAGTTTTCGTTTGCCATGTAAACAAATGAGTTTTAATATAAATTTAGGCTAAAGTATATATTTTTTTCTTCTCTCATCTTCAACAGTTCATGAGATTCCATTGAAGCAGGATAGGGTAACTTGTGTAAGCGGTATCCCCAAGAACTTCGACAGCACATCAGAGAAGAAATAGAGACAGCACCTCACCATATAATAGTCATTTGTGGGCCGTAAAAGAGAAGAGTACGCCAGGGGATGGAACGGAGAAGTACCGCATAGTCACCGACGACAGCAGTCTAAATGAGAACACATTTGATGAGAAGTACCCAATCCCGAGATTGGGGACGCTCGACTAAAAGGTGGGGTATCATCAAATTAAGATACATCCCAGGGACCAGCAAAAGACGCCTTTCACCTTCGAACGTGCTCATTATGAATTTACATGGATGCTATTTTTATAGCATAACGCACTCGTGACTTTCCAGAGCCTGATGGATGAGTTCCTGAGACGACTGGACAAGGCAGTTAGCCAGGTATACATGGATGACTTACTGGTGTTCAGCAAATCGGAAGAGGACCATGTGGACCATCTAAGGAGTGTGTTCCAGCACATGAGGGAATTTTGCCTAAAGTTATCTTGTACCGCTTATATTTCTTCTACTGAATAAATATAATAAAGTGGTACTGTAATACACCAGGTCACCCGAAATGTAGAAGCGAGATAGAAAGCCTCCTAGTACCCTCAGTGACCACCTAGGACTGTACCAGCTGGAGAAGGGACTCAAGCCAGACGAAGCGATAAAATAGGAGATTATCGCAAATAACCACTCGATACACACAAGTTTTGCTCCATTGGAGGTTATTTTTGGATTACATGGGCGTCGCAGGGACTATCGCCGTGGGCTAAAGTTAAGGGCAGGATAGAGAGGGAGAAGCAAAAACGGGTGGCAAGGCAAAACCTCGGTGTCCGCGATTTTACGGGCCGAATTAAAATTGGGATTGTGGTATATCGAAAAGTAGGGATGAACCGTGGAAAAGAGCTGCACTAAAGAGAGTTTAAAGGATCCCAGAAAACGTAGGACGGTCCATTTAGAGCAGTTGAGACTACCTACAGCTGTAGTATACATTGAATAATTACACACCTTTTTATAGCTATTATTGAGTGGCAAATACACTATTTGAATAATTAGCAAAGTACACAACGTAAAAGGGCTAGAAAAGCTGCAAAACATTTCAATTCTGCATAACATTTGTAGCTGAAGGTTCGATGCTGATTGCATCAATTGCTGTCTTCATACATTCATTTAGTGACGCCCCTCCAAACCCAGATCAACCAGACCAGTCTTGTTGCAATTCTACCCCCTAAGCTTAGATCTATCCTTCGGACGTCGTCTGTATAATGTTTATCAACATTTATGGTAAAAATTCGTTACTAAGCTCTGCGACCTAACACTCCTTATTCACTGTAATTCTTAACCAACTGAATCATAATTTGCAAGTAGCTGTTCTGCATTGTTTAGCCTTCTATTTCCCTGTTAACTCATCCTTTTTCGGTCCAGTGATAATAAATGATATATAGTGCTTTATTATTAAAAACCTTATGGCATCGTTCTTTTCTTAGTCTAAGAGGCCGCGTTTCGAATTTTAAAGTTTCTGAATAGAAGGTGCGAGCTAAGCAATTTTGAAATTGAAAAATAACAAGCATCTCCCACCTTTAAGCTCGCTTTTATTTCATTTTTTTCTAGTTACCGGAGACCCTAAACCTCTATACCTGTTCTAATGTATTTACTCCTACATCAACATTATTGAAATGCCTTCTATTTCTACAGCTAACTACAAGTATCTTAAACAAATATAAAAATTATCAATCAAACTCTTATCTAAATTGATAATGTAGGCCTGAAGATTACTTCTCATAGCTAACCCAAAACATTTGCTTTAATAAAAAATAGAATCAACTTATTTTAATTTTTTGTTATATCGCACGACTAATTTTTATTTACTTCACAGTAATTTTCCTTATTCCTCACGATTTTAGTTTTTGTTTTCGTTTCATAAATACAAACTAATTTAAGAAACTTATCAATGATTTTAGCTCATTTCCTCCGGGGGAGAGAGGAAATTTTATTTTCTAGAATTTCGGTTTCAAATTTTAGGTAGCTACTTCAAAACTGTTGCCTGAAAATGTACTGAAGTAACTTGTTCCTTATGTTTTTTTTTCATTCACTGATTTGCAATGGGGTGATTCCACATAATATTACTTAAAATTATCATCACAACCCTAATTTAAGAAGAAGTTGGATGAGTCTATTTTTAATGTTTTCAATTAAAATAAATTGTCATCGTAGGTGTGCTGTAAAGACGTAGGTACACATTGTTTTTCCTTCTCATATCAAGTTTTGTCAGTCAACTGATTCGATCTCATCACTTACTCTATAGACGATTAGTATTGTTATATATGTAAGTTTTATTAATAATTATAAAACTCGATAAGAAAGACTAAAAAATTAAGGCTAAGAGAAAAGATTCACTATTTAATATGCTATGTCGTAGAATGGAATTAAGGGTGTTTTAATAAAAATTATTATATAATAAGATAAATATTTATTAAACGCCAGTTAAATAACGGAAGCTAATTTATTTGGTTGGTTAAACAGAAAGAAGAACAGAATAACTCAAAGAATAAACTTTGTTGTTTCTTTGGTCTGTGAGAGCCTTTGACTTGTGCAGCTCTGATGCTCAATTACTTCAATACAAGGGCGCTTTGTTAGCTTTTTAGTAAATTATATTTTTACTTTACCGACGTTTAATAGTTTATAAAAGTTTCTAATAGTCTTCAGTAAACGTTTGGCTCCCAACTGCCAAAAAAAAAAAACCGACTAAAATTGTTGTAACCTCGTAATCGCTTAAGTGATCGATAAGTGTAACAATGGGATGTTATGACATCTAGTATATAAATATATATATGTATGTATGTATGTATGTATAAATATAAAAAACAATCTAAAAAAAATTTTTTCTTTATTCAGATCGAAATATTTTCCTGACCCATGGAAATTATTCATAATCAAAATGATTCCCAAACCTCGAAACCCGCCAGAATACCCATCATCTTACCGTCCTATCTCTCTGTTACCTAACATGGGAAAATCATTGAGAAACTTATCTTAAAATTTCCAATCCATTACAAAAGACTGATCTACATGACTGTTATAAGGGCCTATCTGAACATACGGAGTTGAGCTATGGGGCTCCACTAAACCATCGAATTCCTCTCCAATCCAATCCTTACAGTCCAAAATCCTTCGTAAAATCCTTAATGCTCCTTACTTGGTCACAAATCAAATCATCCATCAGGACCTCAATGTCGATTTGATATGTTGCCGATTTGGCCAGTTTCTAACCTGGCTTCTTCTTCACTGCCTAATAATCCTCCTAGGCGTCTGAAAGAAGATGGCCTCGATATGTTCTCCTTTAGAAATGTTTTTGGAGTTCAATCAATGGGTAGATTCTCCAAATGTTTGTATGATGTCATAATATCACTTACAGCAAATTTACTTGATGTGTATATATGTATACAGTAGTAAATAACAATAAATAAATTTTTAAAAGGAAAAAAATTCTTAATTGTTTACAGCTTAGGCTAATGAAGACATAAATCTTATTTTTTACCTGAAAACCCACGTTTTCTACCTACGGATGACAAAGGAGGTGGGATGTACGAGGAATACAAAAATATCTTTGCAAGTTTATTGTATTGGAGAGAAGTAAAGTTGAATTTTCCTCTACCTTCATGACATTATATTTAAACAGTTCCTACAAAAACATGTTTACATTCAGGACTTAGGATGAGCGTAGGATGAGAGTAGGATGAGCTCCCATATCATGCATAACTAACTCAAGTTTAAAAAATACTCAATAATAAAACCAAATACATATATCGATGTTTAGGAAAGATACAGTAACTAGTTACCTACTTAGTAACTATTCATCTCATTTGATACTGATATCCATTTACTTATATTCTTAAAAATAATTATTATAAACATGTCTCATTTTCTATTTTCACTTGTTTTCCTCAACTATTGTAAAATAATTTATATAATGAATGTTGTTATCAAGCAAGTATCACTACCAATCCGAGCTACTGTATAAATATATTTTTTTACTACAAATATTACTCCTATCAATATATTTAAAGTAAGTAAGAATATTAATATAAATTAATTTAAAAAAAAAAAACAGTTAACATACTCAAGTCTTTCTAGGGAAATTTGTCCTTCAGGTCCTTAAATCTTTTTCGTAAATTTTCCAACAATTTCTTATACGTTACTGACTTATATGTTATTTTTGAGGGCAAGTATGTTAAAAACAATTAACAATAAACAAACACAATTGTTATATTTCAAACATGGGTACTACTCAAGACCTAAAATGGGAAAATATCTGTGACTTGGAAAACAGTAACCATGTCCTAATTCCGAATAAGAAAAAAGAATCTGTGTACGTAAACGAGGGTGTACATTTCTGAAGTGATCAGGTATTATCTACTCAGAAACGAGGCAACCTGGTTGTTTTGTTTTTTTTGTGAGAAAAGTATTTTTCCCCTAAATTTTTACGCTACATGCACCCATATTATTCTGGATAAATGCGTGACCGAAAAATTTAAAACTTTTAAACTAAAACGGAAAAGCCATTTTTGAAATATAGGTGGACCATAAAAAATAGGTGGACGGAATCTGGTAACATTGATATGAGACCAACGATATAACAACTCGTAGAATCCCAAAAAATGTCATCTAAACTAGATTAGTAGTTCCATTAATTATATGACGGAGCACAAATTTTATTCCAGACAGACACTTAATCAACTTTGTTCCTTAATGTAGTAAACGTAAAATTTGATTGAATATTTTTTCTATTGAGAGGATTATTTTTTTTTCATTTCCTTTACAAAGAAAAGTTACATTTTTTTTTTTTTTGCTTCATTGTTTGTTCTTGAATGTAATGGTGATTTTTAGCGTTAGATAAAAAAAACTAGAAACCTCTAAAAATGGACATAAGTTCTGGTTAATTCAAGCTAGCGCAGATATGAACTCTATCCTATGAAAAGTGTTTGTTGAGAAAAAACACATAAATTTTGTTTTTAACGCCTCTTCCCACAAAATAAAATTTGTAAAAACTTTGAAGTACTTAAACAATTTCACAATTTGACTATCTAAGGCTAATATTAATATTTTTGGAATATGAGTATTAACCTTAGATATATCTTAAAATGCTCTATTTATGTATGCATGTACTCTCACTGCTAAGGCACTATGATTATCAGTTACTGCGGCCCGTGAGTTAACTCAGTGATGGGTTCAGGAACGTCCTGGGGTCCATTCAGCCTCAAAAAGTAGGCACCCATAATTCGGGAAATATCTGGACCAAATTACCCCCTTGCACAACCGTTAATCTAGCAACTGAACTTCCTTACAAAGAGTACTGCATCCCTGATGCTAGTTTGGTCCCAAAGTAAACTATTCCTCCAAAAAAAAAAAATATTTTGGTCACAGCAATGTAGGACAATCTGTAATAGACAATTGTAAGTAATGTTTTAATTGTAATAGTTTTTAATAAATTATACTATATAAATGTAGTTTCATCATAATCAGTAGTAGAAATAATTTGTTCTAAAAACTGTTATTTTCTATTGTGGTGCATGACTATGAACGGGTTACCGGGGAAACAGGAGAACTGAGCCACTTCATAAAAGGGGGTGATCGACTAATAAGCCGAAATGAAGCGAAGTCTATGGAGAATCTACTCGATAGTGAAGATGCGGAGGTATTAAAAGCAGCGGTCGTCTGTAGAGTGAAGAGGGGTATCCTGAATCAGATTCAGGCGGACAAAGAAACCCATTGGAGAGTTATCAAGGAGAGATTAAACAAGGCGTTCGGAGGAGGATGACGGATCCCAGATGAAGGTATGTTTATGATGATCCGAGAGACAAAGAATCCGAAAGTCAGGTGGGCAGTATGCCGCAGAACTCCTGGCGCGCTACAACAGAATTGCAGAAGAACTCAGCAAGATGATCGATACAATCCAGGTACAGGGTCGATTGCAATTCCTATCTATGGTACTAAAGGTTCAATTGGCAAAAAAACTAGGGAAGATAGAGGCATTTCCGAGAGATTTTAAATTATTTTCAAAAGACTAGCAATCTTTTAAAAATATAAACATTTCCTACACTCACATTTTCTTATTATAAACATAAATATACATAGCGATGTAATTACACTCAAACATATTATAAAAAAATGTTTATATGAGCCAGTAGACACCTGAGGTCTTAAACATCTGATACACTATTCCGGGCCATCGACAATACCCATCTTGGGATTGATTAGTTTATGCAATTAGTAATCAGTACTGCTTTATTGAATAATGAAGTTGCCTCGAGCTGTTCTGGAGCCCGTTCTGATATTATACTGATTCAATACAGTTATTTAGAAACATTTGTATCATGGAAACGGTTATTATAAATTAAAAATCTTTCAAATTAATGTTGTAGAGTATAAAAGTTAGTGATTTAGATATTTTACTACAACTTTTATTCAAAATATTAATTTCTGTTCACTATAGATAAAATATTTGGTAAAAGAAAGTACTGCAATGAGTTTCGGATTCCAGTTATCGACGGAGATACACGTCTCCCGAAACCAAATAACCAATTATCGCAAAAAGGTTTGTGTGTATGTCGTCGGTCTAGCTTAAAAACGAAAAGTTGTACGAAACTGAAATTGCAGACTTAAAGTGGTTTGAGTAGTCAAGTACCTGGGGGTGAGAGAGCTAGTCCCAAATACTTGGGGTGTGGCACCTAATTTTTCGATAAAAATAACATGAATACCTATTTACAAAATCTGTTATTAATATTTTTCTTTCTCGAAAATGGCTCAAACAATTTAGATTAAACTCGGTATATCAATGTAAAATTGAATAATATTTAACATCAGAAGGCTATTATTCTCATTTAAATAGTAGGACAGGGCTTAAATGCCGTTTTTTAAAAATAGCTTGCTTTAAACTACATTTAATTTTGTTCATTTCAAATTATTAATCATTTCATATTCTTATTATTAGTGAAAAATTGATAAATGCAAATTATGAAAAGATTTCATGAACAACTAAGACAGATAAGAGGAGACAAATTGTTTCCAGGTTAAATACACATTGAAATAAGAGTAGTAACGTAGACGTATTATATCTCGTATTATATGTATAAGAAAAAATAATATTTAACATATAATATCATAAAAAGTAACGGATAGTGATGAAAAATGCCTAATTAAAAGATCTGTTTTAACATGAGTTTGACTTTCCAGACGCATACACAGCAAGTTTTTTTGTTTCGCCATTCTGATAAATGGTTTCGTCACCATGGTTATTTATAACGAATTTTTAATTCTTTTTTTTTTTAATTTTAACCAATATATGAGTTTTTTAGTCGACAGAATAACTCCATAAAGTCATTCTCAGCATTATGGATATTGATTCTGTAACAATTTAGTATTGAATAAATGGCTAGGAATAGAATGTAAATTTTAGTAAATTGTTATATTTATGTCATACTGTTGCAAAATAAACTGTTACAATTTTAAATCGAGAAATATTATTAAAAGTACTTTTCTGAAAAATAAATTGGAGAAAATCAATCAACTGAACGCCTCATTTATAAAATTAGTACAAGAAATTATTGTCACGGATTTAAAAACATTTATTCCTAAACGATTGAGGAATAATTTTTATTGTAAGCAGTGATGTCGGGACAGCACCAGATGTTTACTTTCATTTACCTATATACGGAATATATTTTCAATTACAAATTTTCTGCAGAAATGTATAATAACCTGGTTTCGCAAAATGAACTCTGTGTGTTTTTGTCTCCGTATTGTATTTAAGGGGGGCCATTTTCTGACCGGAAGTGCCCTTTTATTAAATAGATTTTTCACTTTTTTTTGATTTTCTCGAAAATGAATCTAAACGATTTTGATTAAACTCAATGTACAATTAAATGGTCTTTGACAACAGTTAGGTCATGTCCTGATTTAAATAGTTTAACTGGGCTGAAATAAAGAATTTAAAAAAATCTCACTCTATAGAACCTCTTCTCTGATGGGTTGAAGGCCTGCTCTAACCCTCTGTTTCGAGAGAACCCCCCTCCGCCAAGACCTGGGAGGTGGCGGGGCACGGTCCCCTTGGTGGATGTCCTCAACGAGGGAAGGGCTTTGGATTCTAATGTCTAAAGTCGATTTATTCGCAATCTAACCAGCGGGACGGCCCCTCCCCGTCTCAATAATTCAACTGGCATAAGCCACAACACCACCTGGACCCTGCACGTCATCTTAAAATGCCACAAGGCAATCGAAGGAATTACAAACTACCAGATACACATATACTTACCTATATGTGTGTATTAAATTACTTATTTCGTCGGGGGGGTACGAAAAAAAAAAAACATTCTAAAGTACCTTTAATTTTTTTTATTTGAAATAAATAAAGAGTAGTCATTTTTAACAATAATAAACAGTACAAAATATTAAAGAATGGAAAACTTAAGGAGAGAGAAGGAAAAACAGAATAGGGAAAAAATCGAGACTGACCGATCAATCCTGAATACATTTTTTATAATCATTATAGAATAAAAATTATAGAAACAAATTTTATAATCGTTTTTACTGCCTAGAGAACCCTAAAATATGAGTTATAGCAACAGAAAATAAATTTTTTTGTTAAGAATTTTAAGATTTTTTCCTGATCTTACATTTTTTTAAAATTAGCTTGAACACGAGTCGACCAATCTATTTAAAATTTGAGAACGTAATAGACCAAGAGCCCAAAAGGAGGAAAAAGTCAGTTATTTCATCTCAATTTCAACATTTCAAGGGGGAGAGGGA
>NW_027106528.1:175397-176434 GCF_000696795.3 Halyomorpha halys
AAAAAAAAAATGTGTAAAATTCTTTGAAAGATAAAAATATATTAAGCAATAGGAGAAAAATAAATGAAAATTAAAAGATACTTGTTGTTTGTAGATTTTTACAAATAAAACTAAACTACAGAGCTCTGGATAAAAAAAATAAATAATACAGGTAGATATTATTACAATATTATACAAGTTAATTGTCATTATAATATTGGATATAGAAACAGATAGATATGATGATACTTGATAAAAGTTAGTAAGACGAACTTAATGAAGATGATAGAGATGTAGATAGAGGTGAAATTGATTGAAGATAGATAGACAAACTGGTAGGTGAAAAAAGAAGAAATAAAATAATACACTGCACACACTCTACTAGGTAAGTTAAATAGGTACTGTTATCTATAATCCAAAGAAGTTGCCAGTGCAGTAGGTAGGAATTACCTGTGCTAACAATAACTTAGTTTAAAATTTTTATACCATTGTAATACATCCACAGAAATTTAATATTGCATGATTTAAGGTTGTAAGGAGTAAAATTAATGATGAAATAAAGGTAATTAATCTGAGTTTGGAATTTATTTAATAAATTTAACTAATAAGGGTAATGGATAAAAAGTGGCCTGGACATTTTTTTTTTAATTTATGACATAGATTCTCATTGTATGTACAGGTAAGTTACATTTATAAAAAAACCTGCTGGATTATCGACGTAGACAATGTAGTTAGACGGCACAAAATTTAATGTTCTTTTATTCATTAAATTATAAACAATTAGCTAGGAATATGAGGAGAGGATGGTTAGGTGTGTAGAAAGAACTTATTTAATAGTGCCAACGTTTCGGCTAGAAATTCTAGTCTTCATCGGGGCTAAGAACAAAGAACTAGATGACAACCAATGAATACAAAAAAATTGGCAATCGAATAAGTAAGTAAAAATAACATAATAAAGGAAATAAAAATTTAAAGTTATATAATGCAAAAGAATATGGATATTTAGTATATTAATATTTTAAAAATTAAAATTATGGAAAGAAAAAATATGTATATAA
>NW_027106528.1:180534-182839 GCF_000696795.3 Halyomorpha halys
CATCATTAATTAGCTAGGAAGTATTTTTTTGATGCTAATCAATAACTAAAAATTTCTAGAAATATTGTATTTTTTTTTTCTTTTTAGTGCTGACGCATAATCAAATGTAACGTTCAAAACCGACACACTTCTATTTAATGTCCAATAATTTGATCAAAGCGATTTATTTCTGCAAACACGGACTAATTATACTGGCCTAATACAGATTAGTGCAGGAGGCGAGGTAATGAGAGGGTGCAGCAAATATTTCGACTAAGCAAATATAAAGTAATTATAGAATCACTGATATTGATATATCATCAAGTAGACCTTTACCTGAATATGATAGGCGAGATTTGCGTGAATTATTACTTTATCACTGTGGTGTGTAGAGCTGCAGTGAACATTGTTTTCCCTTTTTATTTAATCTTTTCACTTTCTTGAGACTGGTTATTATTGTTTAAATTAAATAAATTTATAATATAAATATTAATAAAAAGTCTAACGTTTCGGTCAATTATGCCATTCTCAAGAGCAATCTTAAATATAATTTTACATCAGTTTTAAAAAACTATATGCGGATTTTTCTGCCCAGGTCAATTATTTCAGTCAAAATTACCCTATTTTGTCAATTCTTCTCATGAATATTAATTAAATAATAATAATAATAATAATGAAGGCCTAACGAATCCAAAGGTTCGATACTGATACCACCAATCGCTCTCAATACATACATCCTTCCAGTTATGCCCCTCCAAACCCAATTCTACTAAATCAGTTTTAACGCAAGCCTCCCATCTACGTTTCGGTCTATCCCTCGACCGTTTACCCGTCGGTTCAGTGTTTATTAACATTTTAGGGATCCGCTCGTTACTAAGCCCTACAATTTTACACGCCAATGTTATACACGGCAATGCTATAACTTTAATTATATGAGTTGGTCCCTTAATCATGAATATTAGTTAAAACTGTTAAGCAGAGTCAATTTACACTATTATTATCAAAGTATAATAGTGTAAATTGATTGTGAAGCATTAACAAAGAGGATAATTTAAACTGAAATAATCGACCTGGACCTTAAAATCGTATTTAAGATTGACCTAGAAACGTTGGACTTATACAAGAAATATAAATTGTTTTGAGAATTGAATTAGATATAATTTCTTTTCTTTAAGCAATTGTTTTCCCTATTGGGAATTAATCTTGAACGGATGAAACTTTTAGAGATATTATTCTTGACAAAAGATTCTAAATCCAATACTTGTTTTATTCTGAGAAAGAATTTCCTCTTACTGTTTCTGTTTCTACAATGATTCTTTGATCTTTTTCTTCTGATAGTTGACAAAAAAAGAAAATTGCTCTGGATATTTACAGCTTCCATAATATTATTCGATGAGAAACTAATTCATCTAACATTAAAATTATTGTTTTCTGTATCTCATTATTTAAAAGGCTGAAAAGATACGTATGCTATAAGTACAAATGGTACAAATGCACACTGTATATTTAGTTGCGTATTTCCCCCCCCCCAATTTTGTGATCGAAAAATCATTATAAAATATTCGTTATTGTTTTTTTTTAAATATGCTATTTACACTAGATTAATTATAATCTATTATTAAGTAATATATATTGAAATAAATAATATATCCTGGTTAGCTATCTACATGAGGTGGCCTCCGAAAAAATGGAATAAATAAAATATACACCCAACTTCCATAATATGCAACTGGTTTGACTCGAACCTAGAGATACATGAATAAATGATTTCTCATTGCATAGAATAAAATAACTCTTTTAATAGCCAAATAAAGAAAATTTCACTTGTAGTATTTATATTAAGGTCGATAAACATAAATAAACACGGATGTATTGCTGCACTATGCGCTCGATATTTCTCATAATGTCAAAGATTTAGGCTGATGAATCATACACGAAAAAGCTCTCAGATGCGGATGCATAAATCTCCAGAGAGTAACTATTAGTCAAGTGAACAGAGCCTCTTCCTCTGTCAAGGGCTTTTCTCTCTCATCTCTGGCTTACTAATCTCGAAGAAGGCATGAGGGAATAAGAAAATGTGTCAGTGTAAGGAAGGAAATATGATATTCAAACCAATTCTTGTTATAAAAAATGTGCAGTCACAAAGAAAACAGTACCGTAATGTTTAACAATATATTTTATATATTAAATAAATCAAAAATTCGTATCCATTTTTGGCTCAACACTTTATTTTTCACCAGTCCAACGTTTCGGCCATTGTAGCCATCTTCAAGGACATCTTCAATATATTTCTTCCTCACATTAATTTAAAGTTTCTTTTGCAGGC
>NW_027106528.1:183473-186604 GCF_000696795.3 Halyomorpha halys
CCAATTTAATGAAATTTATTATTAAAAATATCACCACATGGTACAACGTTTCGGGACCACTGTCCCATATTCATGCACCTTAAACCTCATAATTTCTCCTAGGAAATCATGTCACAATTTGTGCATCTTCACTACTCCTTTACACAGCCATCACTCTTCCTAGGAGAAATTATGAGGTTTAAGGTGCATGAATATGGGACAGTGGTCCCGAAACGTTGTACCATGAGGTGGTATTTTTAATAAAAAATTTCATTAAATTGGAAGTCATTAACCTCAAAAGAAAATTTTTTTATGAATTGGCTCACCAAACCAAACTTCCTATAGAGATAATCCAGATTAATAAAATATATTTCTGAACATGCTTACACTAATTCAGAAATTCTCTACAACATTTGATAATCATCAGATGAGCCTTTCTCAAAATATTAGTGTTTGAAGGAATATACGTTTGCGCTTGTCTAGTGGATGGAGTAAGCTGAAATTATTATTGGACTAGATCTAGTTTTAGAATAAGCCGATTTTTGTTTTAATATAAAAGGCTACCGAAATCCGAAGACCGGGGTTCGTATCCAATGTATATAATCTTGTCTAAATTTTTTTAATTATAAATGCCTAATACTAATGCAACACAGCATGCTTTTAATATGCTTTATGCATGGTGTATAGACAAATTATTTGAAATATACAATTCGTCTGTACAGAGAATAAAATATAAAATAAACAAAATATATACTTTATATCATAATGATAAAAACGTTATACGTAAGTATTTTACAATTGACTATCTAATATTTAAAAATTACAAAAAAAAAAAAAAATCAAGTAAATTCTTTAAATTTTCAACCGAGCACAATTTTTACTAAATCCCTATTCGATTTTCCAAAAATTTGCATATCACTCAATATAAATTGGCGCATTGCTTCGTTGAAGCCGAGAATTATCAGGGTCGAACACGCTACATTATAACTATAACTCGAAGATCTAGAGGTCAGTGGTCTCCTTGGATTTTTTAATTAAAGGAAATACCTTCAATGATGATCAAAATGAAGTAATTCAAACAAAAAAGTATAGTTACCCTAAATATTAAGTTTGTTAGTGATATGATTAATGTAAAACAATATTCAATAAATTAAAAAAATATTAATCATAAATAATAGGAGAGATACTTGGGTCAGATTAAAAATTACTTGAGAAAATTTAGTCTTCCAGTCTTATGTAGCTGCAACTCCCTCAGTTATGTTATAACATTGAGTAGTGTACAATGATACTTAAAAATATACAACCAGAAGAACTTCGATAATACTAGATTTTAAATTTTATACTTTCACTATTCAGAATTCTAGATAACAGGAATTATGTTTTGGACCATCTGTAAGTACAGAATAGAACGTGATAGGATGTATTCGTTATTATTGGCAGCCAGACGTCAGAAGCACAAAATAGATTATACAAGACAACAACTCATTCAAACAGGATGCTAGTATATCTAGGGATTCATTGAGGAATTCAAAAGTATTAAAAAAATAAATAAAAGTGCTTTTTGTACTAAAATCGCCAGAAATCGTAATAAATTTCAAAATGGTAGAGAAACAAATATGACTCTTTAAAATGACTAAAGTTTATAAATAAAAATAAGACTAGAAAATTAAAATTAATAACGTATTATCTGTGACATATCGCTCACTGAACACTTAAAGTAATAACTATAAAAGATAAATTAGTATCCGCTTAACTTAGCTTAAGTATCCACACATCGAGCTTTAACTGAAGATATTCCTAATCAGAGTTGGGCAAATATTATTCGAATGACGAGAGACGAATACTTATTTTATTCGTGAATTTCATACTCGAATAATCAATTATTCGTACAAAAACATATGATTAACCATTCCAATACTTTTTCATTCGTCATTATTTTACACGAATAATCAATTATTCGTACAAAACAAATTGCCCCCTATGTGTTAGAAATATAAAAAATTAAAATATCTTATTCTTAAAATCGATAGCATTTTCATTTTGTACTCGTCTGAGTATGTGAAATAGGACTCTCATACATTAGAAATTGAAGGTGGTTAAAAAAATAAATGAATTAAAAACAAAAAAAAAATCAAATTTTTATTCGAATAATATGTATTCGACTAATTTTTTATTCGAATAATTTTTCATTCGACTATTTCTTTATTCGATTAAAATAGTATTTTCAATATTCGAATAAAAAAGTATTCGGATTGTTTAGTCGTATTTTTATTCGTCTCTCGTCAATCGAATAATTTTTGCCCAACTCTGTTCCTTATTATACGTAATATTTTGTATTTACAGTAACTAATCATATGTATACTATAAATAGTATAATTATTGTTTCGCATAAAAAAACGCTAATTACTTTAGAGGATCTATAGATGCAGAGTTAGATATATGTTTAATTCATTTTAGAAAACCGATGTCCACTAATTGTACAAAATTTTTGAACAATTCTAATAATAATTCTTTGATCTCTTGCTTCACGATAATGTTATTTTTTCATTAATATAATAGATAAAATTATTTTATTTTATTCACAGTTTTGTTTATCATACAAATGAAAAGTTATTAATTATCTCTGAGCGTATTGTGAAACTGATATTATTACTCTGGAATCGGGAATTGAAATTCTACAAGATAAATAAGAAAAAATCGATCAATTGGGAGTAGGTGTAGAGATGCACGGAACCTCAAAAGCCACAAAAAACTAGCGTGGTTTATAGAAAAAAAAAAGATTTCCTAAAAGCACTCAATAATAGCGATTCTCTAACCTCAAACTCAACTTAGACTGTGGAGATGTGCATAATCTTCAAAAGTTCATCTTAACAGAACGAAACGTCAACTGGAAGGCACACCACCATGGTGGATTATGGTATGTTACTGCCGAGATAGCAACCCTTTATACTGAACTTCTATCTTCTAGATCGAAAATTTGCCACCGAAAAATGTAAATCAAACACCCCGGAAACCTTCAGAGCCGTGGTGTTTATGGTCTTTAATGTTGTTTACTATGTAAGAAGGCTTTAGACAAGTTTAATCGAAATCATTCCAGCCGTTTTAATGTTATAGTCTCCTCAATATAAATTGGCGCATTGCTTCGTTGAAGC
>NW_027106528.1:187445-189282 GCF_000696795.3 Halyomorpha halys
GATCAGAATTTAAAAACCGTTTATTACTTCATTCTTGCACAAGGATAAGTTGCATGTTAATATGAAGTCCTGGTGAAGTGAGAAGATTTTAAGCCAATTTGTGTACAAAATAAAATACTTAAAACAATAACTTATGATTAAAGTTCCGAAAATATTTAAAATTATAATTTGAAATAGTAGACAAAATTGTGAGCAGGCTGTTTACCGACAGACATAGAATGCTAAACCTAACAAAGCAGTTATAAAAATACAGTTGGCCATAGAGTCTTCTAATTCAGTCTGTCGGCTCTATAGTGCGCTCACCCGTTCCAACCATCTTATTAAATTCTTACTTAACTCTTGAGTCAACTTAAAGAAATAAAATGTTTATTTTTATTCTCAAAATCTATCAGACTAAGTTAAGGTATGTGCCATAAAATATCTGGAAAATAAAACAACTGTTTTCGACATTAGGTTTTCTTTTAATATTAGGTCATCATTTTGTGAAAATCCTTTATTTTAATGTCTTTATTTAATACTTCATATTTAATATTTTGTAGCTCCCCCCACATTTTTAGGATGGACAATCTTTTCAGTAGTTACATTCCCCTTTTTAATTTTATTCATAGTTCTATACTTGGCGTTAAATTAATATATTCAGAGTATTTTAATTTCATTATCACACTGGCTGGATTGTTACCCTGAGAGATAAATAATATAGTTGTCCAGCCAGTATGATAGTAAAAACAATTTAAGTAGTGTACATTATAAAATATTTTAATTTAAGAAGTATGAAACAATGGATAAAAATAACGGAGTACTTCATCCCAAAGACAGAGCAGAGTCCCGAAACATCAAATGATAAGTATGTATAAAACAAATACATTATCTGGAAAATATTGTATAAGTTATGCAAAAAAAAAAAATAATAATAAATATAAAAGATAGAAATGTATATCTAAATTATAATTGTAAATACAAAGATAAATCCATCGTATTAGTAAAGTGTATCTTAGTGTAACAGGATCATTTGCAGATTTTATTCTAACAAACAATTATAAAATAATCAATTTTAATTATAAAATCTTATTGTAATTTCTAAGTTATTAAAAATTGGTGTTATAACAGATGTATACTAGTTTTATGAATTAGGTTATTCAGTCACTTCACTCAGCTTCAAATTTCAATCAGTTCATCAGTCATGCCTCAGTCATATTATGAAAATATTGAAGATAAAATATTAATAGTTAGAATCATTAGAAAAAGACACTCCACTCCGAATTTTAGCCCATTGATTACAAATGGGGTCAATGAAGGTGCCAACATGGAGTGGGAGACAATAGTATATACATGTGTATTATATAAACTTTATATTGTACATACAAGTATAAATAAATGCCTCGATAACCTAGCAGTAAGAGATTTTCGTTTTATTTATTTATTTATTTTTTTATGATAAAGGTGAGCACAAAACTTTAGGTGACGATAATTTTTTTAAACCCAGATCTACTATTACATTGGATGGGTTGGGGGGGAGAGTATGGACTTTGCCACTAATAGTAGAAGAGCCGGGAAGAAAAAAAGGCAGTTATCTCACCTCAATTTTTGATTACTTTAATGGAAACTATGTATAATTACTAGTCAAAATTGATGAGTCTGCCAAATATGGGTAGGGGGATTATAAAATGGCGGTTGTTTCAAAACCTTAAAAAACATTGATTTTTCATTCGGAGCTCTATATCTTAAAAACTTCCAACGATACTAGAAAATCTAAGAGAACATTATTTAAAGAAGAGAAAATTTTCTGAAATATTAGCCCTAAAAGAGCTATTTACGTCCAATAGTTCTCGAGATATAG
>NW_027106528.1:192567-194703 GCF_000696795.3 Halyomorpha halys
GAAACGTTGGAAGGTTTTGAAAAAAATAAAGTTGAGAAAAAAGGATCAAATTTGTTCTTAAATAAACTAAACTACTCTCAAACAAGAATATATTAATAAAAATTAATCTAAAAGTATTATAGTTATAAATAAATACATCTATAAAAATATAAAAGATATATTTCTTATTAAAAATCTATAAGGAATAAGGAATTTAAAAGTTTATTTCTTTTTTATATTATTACCAATAACAAGTCTACAGACCTACAGGATTACAGCATCTGACCATTTGTGGTATTCCATATGGACCTGGACACTCTGTTAGTTCATGTATTTAGTAGTTTCAGAAAGGCACTGGTACATTGTTTCACAAAAACAACTATAAGTGAAAATTTAAGAATAAACTATTCTTTTTTTTTTTTTTTTTTTTGGCACTCCTCAATAATGATGCCCTACAAAGGGGTTAAAAAAAGCCTCGAGTCAAAAACACCTCCAATTTGAATATTTTAAATGAATAGATATTATATTAAATGTTAATTGAGATAATCCTGTTTGAACATAAACCCAAATTTTAATTTTGCTGTAAAGGTTGAAGTAGAATTTTCAAATATAAGTGTGATGGTGGCCGTTTCTTACAATGTCCTCTTGAACGCAGAAAGAAGTCAACAGACCGTTTATTTATATCTTCAAAAAATTATGTTTAGTGCTTTTCGGTATGAATTTCAAACGATAAAAATTATATTATGATTAACATACCGTAAGAATGACATAAAATGGAGAACGATACAGATATACAGATATTATACAGAAATATGGAGAAAGTACAGCTCGACAAAAAATATTACTTCCTCTATCTTCGATATTTTAGTGAATAAAGACAGATAAAATGTTGGTTCATAAAAGAACATTCTAGCTGTGAAACAATAAAAAAAAAATGTTCTTGTAAATCATAAAATAAATAATTGTAAAGTCATTTCATACTATTAATTATCTTTCAATAATTAAAAAAATAGTTTATAAATTATATAAACAATATCGAAGGTCTAATACTAAAGATTATAACCCAGGATGTCAAGAACCAATCAAAGGAGCGGATCATTGTTCCAAGAGATTGGTTTTGGTTTGATCTATTTCTGATATCCACTCGAGTGAATAGCCGATATTAATATAGGAGCAGGACTAGGTTTATTGGACTCTTGTGTGGCAGGGTGGTGAGGTTCGATTGCATCCTTTGGTATAAACTGAGTTTAATCACGTTGAAGCAAAAAATAAAAATTTGATTGAAAAGAATGTAAAACGAGGATGGATCTCACAGGTGCGATGGATTTTAGAATGAGGCATCAAAGAAAGGGGCTTTCAAAGAGAACTGATGAATATCAAATCAATTTGAATCCTCGAATTCTTACTGGAACTTTAATAAAATTTATTAAAAAAAAAAAAAAAAAAAAACGACCAGGAAATATCGCAATTTCTTATAACATTAACCATTCTTATACATTAAACACAACATAGTCTGTTTGCTCTATCTGCACTACTAACAATCTGTTTGCATACTTTGCCGGCATGTCATAGTTATAAATAAATCGATTTTTGCCAAGATCGGAGGTCCCCTTTACCTTACCTTTAATAGCAGTCTTTGAAAAACATTTCTTGAACCCAGCTACATTATAAAATTATAGAAAAATTATTGAATGTTTTATAAGTGCAAGTATTAAAAGACCTGTATTGTAAATCACAAGAGAATGGAAAATAACCAAATTGATGCAAAAAAGGATTGTTTTTATCAGCGTGATGAAAATGTTGCTTTGGAGGCTCTCTATAATCCTTTTTGGAGGCTTCACAATATTTAATAAGATATAGGAGTATTGACCGAACAGCTTTACGCCCACACGTTGGCTTCCCAAAGCAGGCCTGTTTGTTTTGTCAAAGACCCGGAACCAATTTCAGTAAGAGCTGACTCGGCACCGAAAATGGAACATATAAAATGAAAAAAAAAAGCTCTGATTTCTTTTTAAATTATTTCTATTTTATCTAATTCGTAATATATCAAATTTCAATGTTAGGACGATGGATTCAATGATCGTAAAGATGGATGTATATAAACTGTTAGGATATGACATGTAAAGTGTTCTAGGTAAATTTTGTTGTAAAAATCAC
>NW_027106528.1:195377-199117 GCF_000696795.3 Halyomorpha halys
ATGACTAAATATGCAAATAACTGAATATGCAGTCCATTTTTAATTAAATTTTAATAATCTTACCTCTATGAATAAGTCATTAATGAATATGACTGATGAGTTTACATTTGTAAACTTTAAACACCAATGTAAGCAATGTAAATGAAAGAAAGAAAAGAAGTGGTTAATACAAGTTTTAAATTTAAGAAAAAGTTACATAGAAGAAGTTATAGATGGGACAAAGGCAATTAGCCGGCATTTTTAAGAATTTTAAAAGAGAAAATGACAACAAAATAAAGGTATCCTTGAAAATGACCTGAGGGTCGAAACGTTGGAAGGTTTTGAAAAAAATAAAGTTGAGAAAAAAGGATCAAATTTGTTCTTAAATAAACTAAACTACTCTCAAACAAGAATATATTAATAAAAATTAATCTAAAAGTATTATAGTTATAAATAAATACATCTATAAAAATATAAAAGATATATTTCTTATTAAAAATCTATAAGGAATAAGGAATTTAAAAGTTTATTTCTTTTTTATATTATTACCAATAACAAGTCTACAGACCTACAGGATTACAGCATCTGACCATTTGTGGTATTCCATATGGACCTGGACACTCTGTTAGTTCATGTATTTAGTAGTTTCAGAAAGGCACTGGTACATTGTTTCACAAAAACAACTATAAGTGAAAATTTAAGAATAAACTATTCTTTTTTTTTTTTTTTTTTTTGGCACTCCTCAATAATGATGCCCTACAAAGGGGTTAAAAAAAGCCTCGAGTCAAAAACACCTCCAATTTGAATATTTTAAATGAATAGATATTATATTAAATGTTAATTGAGATAATCCTGTTTGAACATAAACCCAAATTTTAATTTTGCTGTAAAGGTTGAAGTAGAATTTTCAAATATAAGTGTGATGGTGGCCGTTTCTTACAATGTCCTCTTGAACGCAGAAAGAAGTCAACAGACCGTTTATTTATATCTTCAAAAAATTATGTTTAGTGCTTTTCGGTATGAATTTCAAACGATAAAAATTATATTATGATTAACATACCGTAAGAATGACATAAAATGGAGAACGATACAGATATACAGATATTATACAGAAATATGGAGAAAGTACAGCTCGACAAAAAATATTACTTCCTCTATCTTCGATATTTTAGTGAATAAAGACAGATAAAATGTTGGTTCATAAAAGAACATTCTAGCTGTGAAACAATAAAAAAAAAATGTTCTTGTAAATCATAAAATAAATAATTGTAAAGTCATTTCATACTATTAATTATCTTTCAATAATTAAAAAAATAGTTTATAAATTATATAAACAATATCGAAGGTCTAATACTAAAGATTATAACCCAGGATGTCAAGAACCAATCAAAGGAGCGGATCATTGTTCCAAGAGATTGGTTTTGGTTTGATCTATTTCTGATATCCACTCGAGTGAATAGCCGATATTAATATAGGAGCAGGACTAGGTTTATTGGACTCTTGTGTGGCAGGGTGGTGAGGTTCGATTGCATCCTTTGGTATAAACTGAGTTTAATCACGTTGAAGCAAAAAATAAAAATTTGATTGAAAAGAATGTAAAACGAGGATGGATCTCACAGGTGCGATGGATTTTAGAATGAGGCATCAAAGAAAGGGGCTTTCAAAGAGAACTGATGAATATCAAATCAATTTGAATCCTCGAATTCTTACTGGAACTTTAATAAAATTTATTAAAAAAAAAAAAAAAAAAAAAAACGACCAGGAAATATCGCAATTTCTTATAACATTAACCATTCTTATACATTAAACACATTATTCGATTGCTAGAGATATCAATAGCATAACTTGTTGTATTATTCAGATGCCTCCTATATCTGAACGAAACTTACAACTACGAAAACAAATTAAAACACTATCTTTATGATTACAAATGCAGATGCAAGAACTTTTTGTATTGTGACAGTCCCAGATGGAATACTTTTGCTATCTTTACGGTCAAAAAACTATAAAACTGTTTATCTAGGAAATAAGTGACTATGTTTCACAATCGTAAACAACAGTAGACAGAACGGAATTGATAATTTTTTTTTCTACTTTCAGGCTTCACCATAGTAAGGAGGAACTTAAGTCGTTTAATAACGGGGAAAACATTTCTTCCTCGCATTTTAAGATACTTTCAACACCCCATTTCTCTAGCGTAAATAAATTATTAAAAAAAAGATATTACAGAATCGTTACAATAACATTGTCATTTTTGCAAGTATAGATAAAAGGGAGGGGATAGTTGGGAGAAGTAAGAGAGAGGGAAGAAATATGTGGTCAAATGACGTAAAAAAATCAACCCTTCTATTGTTAATATATATTTTGTTAGGTCTCTATTTATTTCTTGCCAAGATCATTCCACTTTTGTTTCTTCTTACATTCAATACTTTACGCATTGTCAACCCTACAACTTATTACAAAGCATGAGTACTTTATATAATACAGTAATTTATTCTCAATATGAGGATTTGGCCTATGATGCATCCTAGAGCTGAATGATACAAAGCTGGGAAAAGGTGATGGTCCTATTTTGAAACTATTATCAAGAGAGCATGTGATAAAATATTCAGATTATTTCCTTGCAATAGCGGGTATTTGAATTTTATAAAAAAAAGACTGCACAAAATACTTCAAAAGTAAGTCATCAACGGAAGTAATGATAAATGTGTTTTTAATTCTTCGTAAATATTTCATTTTATAAACATAGTAACCAAGCAAGCAAAGTAATGTATAAATGTTTGAAGAAAATCGCTAGAAAAGAATTTAGCCGATAAATATTTTTACTAAGTCGTTAAAACTTTCCGCTAAGTATAAGTAGCTTTACTTAAGAAGTTGAAGTAGATTTTGGTTCATTATAACTTCATCTCATGGCCAATAGGAGCCCCACCTTCCGCAGTTAGTCATGTCTTCATAATCCTAGGCAAAGTCTAAAATACTCGTCTACATAGTTCAAGAGTAAAATGTTAATTGTTGAATAAACTATAAAATGTAATTTTAAAAATATACATCAATATTTTTGAAATAACATTTTATAGTTAGGTTTTGTAATTTAATCTAATGATTTTAATTACTAAAAAAATTAAAAAGATTGGGTTCGAATCCGGCTGTGGCACAGATAATTATTTATTTTGTTACTCTAGCCGTCAATGCAGGATTCTCGGTAACCTTCTGAGGCTTACTCAGCCTCATAAAATGGGTACCCTTGATTTGGGGAAAGACACCTAGCGGTCGAGCGTATTCTGAAAAAAACACCTCATGGCACAACCGTTGTCCAAGAAACAGTACTTCCTTAGTTCCTGTTCAGTAAGACACATGTTCTTCATGCGTCGTAGCAGTTGAAGTACTTGTTTTTTATTATTAAACCAATGATTCTTTAAATGAACGTTATTGCAAAGAAAGCGATTTCTATTCTTATTTTAAAGTTTTTATCTCAATGATAAAAATTTTAATAAAAAAAAAAAATGTATAACTTTTAAAATTAGAATATAACACTTCATTTGCATAATATAACGCTCTTCACATTTATTTTTTAATATTTACCACATTTACCCAGTTTCAGATATCTTCGGATACTTTTTATATTTTTTTTTGAGCGGTACTTAATACTTAGTACTTAAAGTTTAAATTGAACTTATATATTAATAAAACCAGATTATGATACTTTATAACTCATCAAAATTGAACTGAGTATGGATATAACTGAAGAATAAAGGAAATGC
>NW_027106528.1:199887-201892 GCF_000696795.3 Halyomorpha halys
TAAATTGGATTGCACATAATACATAAACATAATCCTCTGCCTAGTTTTTGATGCACCCTAGATTTCATGCGACGTAAAATGGAACGTGTAGAGACCAATTAGACTGGCATGCGTGCATGTACCCAATCATTCCAGATACACAATCAGAACCAATAACAATTATTTTGTTCAGTGTTCTGAATTACACCACAGCTTTTATTTATCAGTGGATAATGGATTTACTTATCAAGATTTGTTTCTTTAATTGACACAGTTATCTAGATTAGAAACAAGCATATGACCCCGATTCGCCATTATATAAACAACATAATAACATATATCTTTCAAGGTTAAAAGATTTAAAATAGAATAGATTGTCCTTCATCACCAATAGAAAATTGTTTTACGAACTTATTTATTCTAAATTATTAAAAGTGCTTCATATGATACATTGAATTTAATTCTGCTTATGCAGCTGTTGTTTTCTGCAATATATTTTGAATATTTTTTACTGAAACAGAGTGGAATAAATATAATATTCCGTTTTTTCTCTCCGATGCTATAGCAACAAAATAAAAAAAAAATAAAGAAGCTTCATGTCCAGCCAGTTGTTATCTTCTAGTGATTAGTCCTTTGGTTTTTTTCAAAAACTTCAGATGCTATTCAGTCCATCAAAAGTACTTTTTTATTCAAGCATCATCTAGGCCGCCTAGTCATCACAGCAGCCATGTTTAATTCAAACTTAACGCGGGTGAGGTTGTGGGTAGCATCTAAGTATTAAATGAACTCCAGCGAGAACTCACTAATTTGATATGTTTCTTTCATCTCTTTAATTCATTCGAAATACAAGCGATAACATACTCATTCATATAAGCAATATATTATTATCAAGAAATTCTTTTCAGCACAAACAATTGTTGGTAATGCTGCATACTTTATAATAACTATATTTTTAACAGTCTGTTAACATTTTTCGTAACAGTTTATGTAATACGTAATTACGTTGTCCTATTGGAAAATATCGCTTCAGTTTTACATTTAAGATTTAGGTATATATAAACTTGAACTAACTCTGAATTTTACCTATTGAGATTTCATAGGCTGTACATAAACCAATGCGTTAAGCGGGCATAAACAGAATTTTCAGTAGAAAACCACGGGTTTGAGTAATTTGAGACATGGAAATTGGAACTCTGTTGATCTGTTGGCTAAAAAAAAGTAACATACTCAGAAACGGACAGAACATATTTAGTACAGTATTTTCAATTGTCTCAAACATTTTTAATTACTGAGTGATTGAATATGATTGATTTTTTTAATTACTGTGTAATTTGAGCAATAAAACCTATAAATTAAATAAGTCTTTAGTACAATATATTGCTATATATAATATTTTCTTAGTCGTAAATATTTTCTTGCTTCTTTCCTCAACCAAGTTATCCAATCCTAAGTGCATTCCCGCACTACCCGCTCACGGCCTTCATCAGACTTATATGTAACTGCCCATCGAACCGCAGCATTTGGAACATCATTTCTTATCCGTTCTTCCACAGAGCAGGACCAAGGACAGAGCCCTGAGGGCAACCTCTTTCCATGGTATCTTCGATTTCATAGAAGTTGCCTCGTATCTTTATCATTCTGTTCTCAAGGTAACTCTTTAAGAGGTCATACAAGTTGCTCGGGGTCTCATAATGGGTCGACACTAGAAAGCGGCAAAATATTTTTGGCTATAGCAATCTAATCCAGAATCAATTCTTTCGATTATATGTGAGTATGTTATTCAGTATTCCTCTTTCTGAAGGACAATAACTTGATTCTTTAATAAACTAGATACAATAAAAATACGACAGATAGAGAATTTTAAAAAAAAACTGATACGAAATAAAAAGAAAAATAATATATATACCAAATATTGTAAATTTTACATATAGATTTGATTAGTTACGTTAACTTTTCCAGTGACGCAAATTTGTAAAAATGCATACAAGTTGAAACAGAGTATACATGTACTGCTAAATGAAGAATA
>NW_027106528.1:202753-204938 GCF_000696795.3 Halyomorpha halys
AAGAATTTACGGAGTTTGTAAAGCAGTCCCGGGTGCCAGACTCGATCAAAAGCCTGCTCTATATCGAAAAAACTCCCGCGCAGTACATTCCGCGCTCCAAAGGAGACGAGACAACGTCCACCACACGATGACATTGATGACGTTTTATAATTTCATTTTTATTTTGTATTTTACTCTAAGGATCTAAATCCTAAATTTGACGCCTGTATTTTATTCTAATGGGATCAATCCCAGAATAAATAAAGAATATTATTGTTATTTTAAGCACAGAAGGACAAATGAATTTGACATAATACACTCACTTTCAGAATCTTGGGGTCAACAACAAAGTAAAAAACATTCATGATATATAGTTCAATAATCTGAAATTAATAATCATAACATTTTTTTTTAATGGCCCCTTTACTTGTCATATTTGATAAACGGAGATGTTATCTACAGATATGTAGATCTTTCTAATGTAGGCGGGGCGTCAAGTTTTCATTCCGTGGGACCGCCACAGAAATAAAAGTCAACCCCAAGCAAAATTCGATCCGACGCCGGTGCAGTTTCAAGGTTGCTAAAACCTAAACACCTACAGTTAACTGTAGTTGTTGTTGTTGGCTGGGGCTTTAGGGCGTAGAACCCTGAGGTCATCAACGCCCATGTTTCGCACTTTATAATTATATTTCAAGATTTGATACTCTTTAAATAATTAAGAAAAAAATTTAAATTATTACTTATTTTAGAATTATTTAGTACGTGTAACAGACTTTCGGAAATCTTAATTTTAAATCTTATTCAAAAGGCCATTCCTTTTTATGAAAACCAAAACCATTTCCATGTTCTTCTGGTCATCATTTAGGGCATCCCCTGTCCCAGCCCTAATCTATTTATGTTCATGGAATAGAAATGACATTCTTCAAATATGCGATTGACCGTAAGTACACTGTTGCAGTATTGACATTTTGGCGGTGGTTGCTTATTGATCAGATATGCATGAGTTAAATTTGTATGACCTATTATTAATCTGGCAATAGCTACCTCCTCCCTGCGATTGGAATGGTAGTTAACTGTAGTTAACTACAGTAGCAAGTTAGTTAAATAACTTAATAACATGTATTTTTATAGGAAGAACGAAACAACATGTGCTAAGCGTCCCATAGCAGCCATACCAATAATGGAAGGTATTCTTAGAATTAGGTTTAACCCATGCATAATTCGTGCGCTATCTCAAAAATAGTTCTTTTTTGAGCTTAAACAGAGGACCCAAAGTACGTTCCGATTCATCTCTGTGAGATTTGTAACCCAAAACTTTTTTCAATAACATTTATTTAAGTTTGATGACCGAAATTGAAATTGATCATTTCTCTATGAAATTTCTTTTTATTATAGCTTATTCGACAAACTCCATCGCTCCTGAGAGCAGGAAAAGGGACTCATACTGCAGTATGTATAGTGGTGCTTTTAAATTGCACCAATGCTGTTTCAATGGTTTAAAGCACAAAAATGGTGGAAATAATAATTTCTCTAGCCTGAAGCACTTCAGGTAACCTATAGTACTTGGGGCTTCCGCTTAGTTAAAGATGATATTAAATCAATCATTTAATTTCAACAACATTAGGACTAAGCTCTAACTCTGATGTTTAACATTGCTAATACTCTTTATCAAAACAACAACCACTGCCATCCAATTAAAGGAGAGGAGGTATTGTATTTATTCCTTGAGTGAAACCGTAGACTGGGCCCAAGGATGCTTTACAAGCGAGGATATTGAATAAGCAGTGATGGCACTAAGGGATTGCTAATCACTCTTTGATCCCCGCAAACAGCGCCGGTTTCGGCTTACACTTTAATCTTACTGTCTAGGCTATCGGCTATATAATTGTAAGTAACCATAATTTATCAACTTATGAATGTATTATATATTGACCATATTTTTAAGTTTTCGTAAAAAATTCACATCAACAATATGTAAACTAACCGTGAATGACACCGTCACATTTAACGTTCAAATTAAGTAGAATTGATACTAAGGGTGCGAAATATATAAATAACACTCACATTGTATTAAACACCAATGCAAAACTGTGTCTGCTTACCTGTAACAAAATAAATAAAATTAAAATTAATTAATACAGCAATTTTCAAATGTTAAAAAATATTATTAGAAGTAAAAATACATAAGCAATTGAATTACAAAGGT
>NW_027106528.1:207223-209169 GCF_000696795.3 Halyomorpha halys
CTTTATCCCATTACCTTCTGTATCAAATATAACAAAGGATAAAATGTTTTGTAATGAGTAATAACACTATTATTTTTTAATGTTATGAAACTTTAGATATATTCATAAAAAAAAAAAAAAAAAAAAAATAGCAATCCTAATGTTGTGGAAATAAGAAACCATTTTAATACTTGTTCCTTCTTAACTAAGCTTTTCAAAAAGTGAAGATTTCAAATTGCTAATCTTCATTAACATCACTTAATTTTAAAATCAAAAGGTTTTTATATTAACACTGGCACAAACATCATAATATTAAACAAACAAAATTATAATAATAATAGTAATATATCTATAATGATTAATAATAATAAGAACCAATGCTGTTTTTTTTTTTGGATCCTTTTCCATATTTTTGGATATGCCCATGATATACGTGCGAATGATATACCCATGTCGATACATCCTGTCTTTTATATATTGTTTAGTTTCACCAATATATATGGCTGGACAATTAATGCATGGAATTTTATATACCAATCCAGATTAATATTTACTATCTATTGGGTCCTTTGTTCTACTATAATAATTTTTTAAATTATTGTTTGGTTTGAAACATAATGAAACATCTTCTATATCATATAATATATAATGCTCTTGATGAATGTCCCGAAGGATAGTGAAGTCTGTCAAAGGTAAACAGACGTAGTGCAGTAGTACTGCTGTTTATGTCTCTTCTCGTTGTACTTAAAATAATAAAAATGAATGTAACTTTCATAAATTAAACCCCGAATTTTTTAACGTTGCTGAGTCACCGGCTGGTAATTCCTTGCGAAGTATCTGATCCTTAGACCTGGAAAAAACTCAACACCGTCATTTTTATAACTAAGCAGTTCATTGGCGTTTCAGACAGTTATAACAAAGTTTCCCATTTCTTTATGTAAAACTATAAAGTTTTATTTTTATATAATATATACTCCATTTTTATATAAATCTGTTATTTTATGGTTACTAAACTTAAATTAACTGTAATATGGTTAAGCTGAAAAGTAGTAATAAAATAGAATTATATTGGACGTACAAGTTAATTTTAATAACGGAGTATCTAAGTGAGTAGGACGCTGTGTTACTAACGCCGGGCTCAGGTTCGAATCCGGCTGTGGCAGACCATTATTTATTCTAATACTGTAGCCGCGAGTCAAACCTGTGGGTTCGGGAGCCCCCTCCTGGGGCACATCCAGCCTCTTAATTCTGGCGGTTAAGGGTTATCATAAATTATTTAATATATTTATAATCTTTACACTTTCTTGAGACTGATTAATTTTGTTTAAATAAATAATTAAATTTTTATCCATTTTAATCTTCTTATAAGTCCGACGTTTCGGCCAATCCGGCCATCCTCAGGGACATCTACCATAAAACAGCTTTTATTACATGTATGATCTTAACAATTCAAATTACTTAACATTATTATTTATAATTTATCTTAACTTAATACAATTTTGGAACTAAAAATATTTAAACACTCAACTTCATGCAGGCTATTCTGCCCAGATCACAACAATTTCTATGAAACATTAAAAACATATTCTTTTGTTAATAAGTATATCCTACATTATGTCTAATTACCTAATTAGTCAACTTTTACATTAAAAACAAATTTGAATGTATTATTTTCTTTATGTAAAAAGCTGTTTTATGGTAGATGTCCCTGAGGATGGCCGGATTGGCCGAAACGTCGGACTTATAAGAAAAATAAAATGAGTTGAGACAAAAATGGATAAAAATTGAATTATTTATTTTTTTAAAAAAGTATTTAATTTTATGGGTGTTTTTACGAAAAATTAGTTCCTCACAAAGTACTGAACCTCTGATCCTTCATGGGTTTGAAGTGGTACAGTTTTTTTTTCTATCTACATGCCAGATAAAATTACTAAACTGATATTTATAAATATTATATTAATGGGAAA
>NW_027106528.1:209219-213572 GCF_000696795.3 Halyomorpha halys
CAGATTCCGACTATTACAGCACTTACTTGACAAACGGTCTAAACTTCCAACTCATTACAAAAGACTGATCTACATGACAATAATAAGGCCCATCTGGACATACGGAGTTGAGGTTTGGGACTCCACTAAACCTTCGAATTCCACTCGTATCCAATCCTTACAATCCAAAATCCTTCCTAAAATCCTCAATGCTCCTTATTTTATTACTAATAAAATCATCCATAATGACGGACCTAAATGTTCCTTATATAACCTATCTAGCCCGATCCCCATATCATTCCTTCCATTATAAACTACCTAACCACCCAAACCCACTAGTTTCTAACCTTGCTTCCACTTCCATTCCTGGGAATCCTCCGAGGCGCCTGAAAAAAAGATGGCGTCGTGACCTTATATTGTAAAATTGTTTTAGAGTTATACTACTGAGTAGTTTCTCTACATGCTGTATCATATCATTATGATCTTACTTCAAATTTGCTTGTTGTATTTTTTATACAGTTGTAAATATCAATAAATAAAAATAAAAATATGTAATTTCACACAATATAGCTAATTTTAATCGAAATATTAATAATTATGTATGTATATGTATATGTATGTTATAAAAATAAATATGTAGAGTTAAAAAAAATACTGGTATATATTTGGTGAATCCAAATCAGTTATTGGGAATCGTAGAAGTAAGAAAGTACCCAACCGAAGATTTCTTTTTTACTCTGTGGTTGATTTAACAGACTTATTTCTAGTAAGCGATTGGACAGAGGTGGTGTCATACATATTAGTTTGAAGTACGTTTACCAAATAAATTGTTATAGGGTGGTTCGATGAATTTAATTTTTTAGATATATTATTTCTTTTTTAAATAAATTAGTATCCATGAATTTTATGATAACTCTGTAAAAATAAATTAGTTTAGGTGGTAATGTACCAACAATTTTAAGGTTTTCTGTTTTATTATTGCAGTTCGTTATTATTCTATACGTATCGATGCAGCAGATTTGCAAGTTTTGATAAATGACTATTAGAACTGGCACTATAACATTCGATCCCATATCTTAATAACGATTCAAATAGTGCATTGTACACCATTATTAAAGTTTCTCTGCTAAGTACAAATTGGAGGTAATAAATTTTATAGGAGCATACTCTTAATCTCTTTAAAATACTTACTATGTAGGGTTTTGAGGTCCTTAATTCATACTTTCAGTAAGGACATTTAACTCTGAAACACCCTGTATAATATACAAAGTCACAATTCCTTTTTTTTTTAAGACTCCTTTTGAAGTCTTTATCTGATTAGCTCATCTTGAAAATAGTCTATTTCTAAACAAAGTCAGCCAAGATGAGATAGTAGTTCTGCCAATCTTTTTGTAAGAAATACAAGTCACACAGTAGTATTTTATAAGATAGAAGTATCGATGCTCTTATCTAGGTTCCAGATGACCACAACAAAAAAACTTAAAATGTAAAAAAAAAATGTTCAGAGAAGAAAATATCTGTATATTCAGACAAAATCAATGTTCCATTTTTCACAACACAAGACAGACATAGGATTAGATTTTTTAAATACATAATATTAGATTGATTCAACATAATTTGGTTTAGATTATTAATAAATATCTATATCAGAAAATTAAATAATTGCACTAGATAATTATATTCATTTAAAAAGTATTGTTAGCCTCAAATTCTTAGTATTTATTGACAAAAGGTTAATAATTTGTGACATTTTTAGTGAGTTTTCACTATCCTATGTTTTCATTTAATAATTTATTCATTTGAGTTTATAAGTCGTAGTTCGATCTTCTTATAATAATCAAAACTGAACATGTAATGTGAGATTAACTCACTATTGTATTTATTTCGTTTTTAATTTTTTTTTTGCATGATTTATTCATAATTAATTATTATTTTAATAATTCATTATTTTTCAAAACGTTTAAATTTTCCAGTTATTCATCAAGAAATGTTTGGTTGTTATGTGTAATTTATTTTTTCCTGTTATAAAATATGTGAAGTATCAATAATTTGTCAGATTATTTCTATTTATTTATTTTTTATGTTTCCTGATATAATAGTATTATTGTTATTTATTATAATTTAAATAGTATTATTTTATTATCTTTGTATGTATGAAATTCACTCCAAGTAGTGTGTGTTTTTTTAGTTAAGTTTTATTTTAGCTAGTATTTTGTTTATTTTTTTTTTTATCTAATCTAATATTTTTTTTCTATTTTAAAATGTTTCTTTTAATTCAGATTAATTTTTATTTTTGGTTTTCTAATATATTTTTTTCTTTTCTTTTATTTACTACTCCATCCTCCTCTGTAATAAAAATGTATGACTTTGCTACTTTAAGTACTATTTTTAACTTTTTTTGAGGGGGTGGAGAAAGAAAAGTAAAAGGAGGAAGAGGCTGTCAGATTTTGAAATAAAATTATCAAAAAACGTTTTGCGACTTATCAACTCAAATGTGGTACACTTATTAAGGTATTCTACAAGGATACAGATAATATATATTTCGATATTATCTAAAGTTGTCACCATTGACAATCCTATCGAAAGGGGTTAGACTACTGAAGATATTGCAGACATTACACCTCCGTGCCAGTAAGAGCTATCGAACTATCGCAAACCATATGTCCTCCTTCAATGTTTCATAAAAAATCTAACATCATATCAACACCTTTTCAATACACCAGGGCTGTCACTTAGACTCAAACTACTTATATACAAGGCAATACTAAGACCATCACTACTACACGGAGTACCTCTACTACATTTCATATACTCAACAGCCCTAAAGTCACTTCAACAATACCAGAACACCATACAACAGATCTGCAGAGGAACATCACTAGAGATACGTAACATGTCACACTTCCATAACGAACTACAACTAGAAACAGTACAACACATCGCACGGAAACATCAAGTTGTTTAAGTCCCCCTGCTTCCTTCAATAACCCCATCTCCCTTCCTACGAGGTGGCAGGGCAGAAAGGGCCCCCAAAACCCCATAAACACCGCCCTACCTTAACTCCTTTCTTCTCTTGTACCCTTTCCCCCTCCCCTACGATTTTTCGACTTCCAAATATTTTTATAAATTAAAAATTATCATTCGTTTTAAATTACTGATTATTTTATATCTTCTTCCTTGCTCAAACATTATGCAGAGGCCCTTCACCTCCAAATATTTTTAATAGAATTCTCGACAGAATGGACACATGAAACCACAGCTAATTATTTCACAGTATACCTTCAAGTACCAACTGTAGAAAAAGGTTGTATTTAATTTGATTTATGCAACAGATACGTAATGCAACTTACTAATTCATGTTTTATTTTCTGTTTTGGAGGGATCGGAAAAAAAATTCTAGATTCTAATTAAGAGAGTTATTTGCTGAAGTGAGAGCATTACTTGTTTTATAGTATGTTTTGATTTTTAATGGCCAAATGTATGGATATTCGGATAATTAAATTTTGTAATCTCGCTTGACACCATTGCTTTTACATAATTCCATTCAAAGTGATAGTTTAATGTGGAAAATGTTGAGCTAATAATGAGCAAAGGGATCGGTATTTATACGAGTGGCAGTGATTGGACATTAATTCCACCCAGCGGATAGGAATGCCCGTCGAGAGGAGACTGAAATAGATCCAGGATTATTTCAGACACAGTAGCCGGGATACCGTCTGCCGTCAATCTATTGTCTTCTTCAGAGAGGATATCAATAGTAACGAGCAATAGATGTCTGAAAGGCATAGGGTTACACAATATCACAAGGGATGAATAGAAATAATTAAGAAGAAGAATTTAAAAATTACTTGACATAATACATTATACAAATTAAAGGGAAGTTAAATTCGATAAAAACTTTTTAAAAAATCACTAATAAAACTTGAAATACGAAGAGTCCAATATTCAATAAAAGCAATTAATTTAATATATTTGAAATATAAGAAAAATAATGTAAGGGATAGGGAAATAAAAAGGTTGTTGTAATAAAAAAAATCCTTAAAAATATAAAATAGTCGACCAATCAACAGTTTCAAAATTAGAATTTCCAATGAGAAATTAAAACTAAGTCATATTAACCCAGAATAGAAATAGTACATCCTATTTCAACAAGCCAAGCTCTGTAAGTTTTATATATATACTGGGCCTATTCACCAAGGAAATAGTTGCCAAACTGAGGCTTTAATTCCAGATATTGTGTTATCACGTCTTAAAGATGTCATTTCGTTAAAAAATCAATCAAATGTATAATAAAGGTTTATTTACTACATTTTACAAATGGATATTAAAATTGATTAGGAATTTTTCCAAAAGTTTTTTTAAAAATAAAATATT
>NW_027106528.1:213622-215856 GCF_000696795.3 Halyomorpha halys
ACGCAACAACACCAGATAAGTGTCGATTATGCTCAGTAACGCTCGAATCAATCCAACATATCACTGGTGGATGTGGAGTGCTGGCTGGTACTGAATATATCCAGAGGCACAACGATGTGGCCAAAATCAGGCTCTGGCTGTGAAGTACAGCCAAATTCAAGATAAGAGCCCTTATTACAAGTACCACCCAAATAAACTCCTCCAAAAAGGTTCTCTCAGGCTCTATTGGGATTAATCAATTATTACAGACCACACAGTACGCTATAATAAGTCAGACATCCTCCTATAGACCTAAGAAAAAAGAAAGCGGAACTTATTGATGTTGGGATCCCAAACGATAATAATGTAAGCTCCACTGAGGGAGAAAAACTGAGGAAATGCCAGGCATTGGCGAAAGAATTGAAAGAAATATATAAATTGGAAGGTGCTACCACTACTCCCTTTATAATATCAACGAATGGTCTCATACCAAAATCAACAGTAGCAGGTATGAATGGTTTGGGGGTCTCTATGGATGTGCTGAGAGAGCTCAACAGTCAGTTCTCTTCGACACTTCACGTGTATAGTGCGACAAATTTTAAATATTAAAAAAAAAAAAATAAATCAACAAAAATATGGAGGTGGTTGGACTTCTAGGTCTCCCGCCTCAGATACTCAACCCGCAATAGCGTGAGCAACCGACCATAAAAAAGTAATTATAATAATAAAAATTGAATTAAACGAATTTAAGCAAAATTCAATGAGAATAAATTGAGTTAAAGTCTAGTAAAGTTTTACGCAATTAAACAAGAACAAACGCTAATTATTATGACGAGGCCCGACTAACAACGACCAATATCATTATCGCTTTAATAATAACAATAGTTTTACGTTAGCCATATCATATAAATAGTTATAAGTAAAAGTCGTTATATTTAAACCGTTTTATTAAAATAAGGGAATATACGTTAGTTTTGAACTTCAACTCGACTCCACAGGGGTAATACCGTTAAAAAAGAAACTAAGACATAATGAACAACACTTCTATAGAATAAAGGACACACAAACTCTGCACTCATCTAGGACCATCACAAATACAATGTGAATTATATACAGAAATAATAATAAGTGGTTAACCAATAGGTTGAGAATTTATATTAAGGCCAATATACAATTGAACATTGGGAACGGTATGCTTTTATAAACATAACGGATTAATTGGTTATTGCTATTTAAAAAAGTTATTTGGAATTTAAAATAATACCGTAATAACTTTTTATAGTTAGTAAATATTAAGCAATAAATAAAATCCCCACTTTTAAGGCAAAATATCTCCACATTCTCCAAAAGCTATTTAAATAATGGTCTGTTCTAGATTGTCCAATCTGTAAAGAAAACAGACAACATACGTTGACAATATACATCCCTACCTTGTAACCTACAAAACATTGAAAAAGAAGTTCAATTGAATAGATTATATGTTTACATTGTAACATTATATGATAAGTTTGACTCTGTAAGTGGCATGTAAGTAATTTTGGAAGTGTAATTAATATTTGCACTTACGTTATGTTTTGGTTGATGTCACTAATTCCGACTATTATTTATTAGATTAAATGTAATGGAGCAAACCATATTACATATATAGTTTTGTATTATCCAGGCTGTTTTATATATTTTTTTATTGTTTATATAATGGAGCACTATATTCTATTAGATACTTATTATTATAAAACTGTATCTTTCATGTAATGAAATTTGTAAAGTACAGTCTTTTACAAATAAAGAATATATATACCCTATTATATTCTACACTATTATTTTCGTTTTTATAAAGAGATATTTCAGAAATATTAATAGAAATGTTTGTTAATAGACGTTATTATAAGTATTCATTATTATCTGATTGTTTTAAGTAATTTGTTTAATAAATGTTTGGCATAGTGTGGTATATTTTGTTTTATTATTTCAATTTTGTTCCAAGGTACATTTATCGCATAAATAAAACAATTTAATTTTGATTATTATGCTCTATAATAATTAGGATTGTTTTTATAATTTTTAATATGCCTCCTCTAGTTAAAATTGGCGTGTTAAAATTAATAATTAACAAAATAAAACTCTCTATCCCTTTAGAGACTAAAATACTCTTAGACGAACGATCTAAAGTTGTAAAATTGACAAATTTCTAAGTTATTAAATTATAATTAATAATTTATAATAAATATATATTTAAACATAATAGTTTTTAAGGG
>NW_027106528.1:215906-216821 GCF_000696795.3 Halyomorpha halys
TATATATACACTGGGCCTATGCACCAAGGCAATAGTTGCCAAACTGAGGCTTCAATTCCAGATATTGTGTTATCACGTCTTAAAGATGTCATTTCGTTAAAAAAAAAAAAAAAATGTTCTATCAATCAAATGCATAATAAAGGTTTATTTACTACATTTTACAAATGGATATTAAAATTGATTAGGAATTTTTCCAAAAGTAATTTTAAAAATAAAATATTCGTTTAATAGATGGATATACATGATTTACATGGATTTAAAGATATAGTAATGAACAACAACTTTGTAACTTGTAATACTTAATGCGTTTGAAATTGCATTAGCAGACTGGGCTATTGAGGCTTATTGAACAAACTTTTAATCGTATTTCTATTAGGGCTATGTAAAATTTACAAGGTAGGAGTTGCATCCGAATATTGGTGAGTGGAAAGAAAGAGCCAATAAACCATAATAAAAATATTATTAATATATACAATTTTGATCTATTTTACTCTCAACTTTTATTTTTAAAAAAACTTTCCAACGTTTCAACCCTCAGGCCATTTTCAAGGAGACAACCTATAAAAAATTTTTGTTTTTATAATAATTACATTATTTCCTTAAAACTACATACTGATTTCTTTGGCCATACCTTAAATTTTGTTGTCATTGTTTTTAATATCATTTGCAGGCTAATTGCCCATGTCACATCTTTAAAATAAATTAAATATTAAAATAACATTATAACTTCAAAAAATTGTTGTTTTTAAATTGTTTACTTACATAACTTTTTTTTTTATATCTCAAGTTAAAAAACCCTTTTATACAAACAAACTCCTCCTTTTTCATTTATAACAGAACCTATCTTCAACAGGTTAGGACTCTGTTATTACCTTATCATATAAAAAATAACGTTTTTATCATTAATTTACATTT
>NW_027106528.1:216871-221229 GCF_000696795.3 Halyomorpha halys
TTTTGTTAATTTTCCTCTTTATTTCATTAGTAAAAATCCCATCAAGGCTAATTATAACTATCCACATTTAATTTATCCTATATTTTTCATAAATTAATTTAACTTAATATCTCTGCATAGCGTAGGTTCAAATTTCTACTATCTGTTTTGAAATTTACAGTATAATTAATATTTTAAATGGATTAAATGAAATAGATTCAAGTATTTTCCTTTTGAATGTACTATTTTCTTTATGTAAAAAGCTGTTTTATAGTATATGTCCCTGAGGATGGCCGGATTGGCCGAAACGTCGGACTTATAAGAAAAATAAAATGTATTGAGACAAAAATGGATAAAAATTGAATTATTTATTTAAAAAAAAAAAAGTATTTAATTTTATGGCTGTTGTCCACGAAAAATTAGTTCCTCACAAAGTACTGAACCTCTGACCCTTCATGGGTTTGAAGTGGTACAGTTTTTTTTCTATCCACATGCCAGATAAAATTACTAAACTGATATTTATAAATATTATATTAATGGGAAACTTAATCATAATCCAGAAGCAAACAACAGATAAATAATTTTAACTTATCCTTATCTAGTTTATAACTATCACAATTTATTTAAGACAGGTATACTAGCTAAGATGAGCCTTTGTGCCAGGGATATTGTGTTTCAGGAGCTTATTAACCGTTGGCTTGAGAAGGAAACAGGAGAGAGAAAAGTGATACGAGCTTAGTTGATCACCAGGCCGGGAAAGTATGGCTAAGTGGTAAGTCATTGTAAAAAGGAAAACTTTATCCCATTACCTTCTGTATCAAATATAACAAAGGATAAAATGTTTTGTAATGAGTAATAACACTATTATTTTTTAATGTTATGAAACTTTAAATATATTCATAAAAAAAAAATAGCAATCCTAATGTTGTGGAAATAAGAAACCGTTTTAATACTTGTTCCTTCTTAACTAAGCTTTTCAAAAGGTGAAGATTTCAAATTGCTAATGTTCATTAACATCGCTTAATTTTAAAATCAAAAGGTTTTTATATTAACACTGGCACAAACATCATAATATTAAACAAACAAAATTATAATAATAATAGTAATATAATAAATTAGTATAATGATAAATAATAGTATAATGATTAATAATAGTAATAATAGGGATGTGTTAAAAAACGCAACAACACCAGATAAGTGTCGATTATGCTCAGTAAGTAACGCTCGAATCAATCCAACATATCACTGGTGGATGTGGAGTGCTGGCTGGTACTGAATATCACCAGGGGCGCAACAATGTGGCCAAAATCAGGCTCTGGCTGTGAAGTACAACCTAATTGAAGATAAGAGCCCTTATTACAAGTACCACCCAAATAAACTCCTCCAAAAAGGTTCTCTCAGGCTATATTGGGATGAATCAATTATTACAGACCATACAGTGCGCTATAATAAGCCAGACATCCTCCTATAGACGTAAGAAAAAAGAAAGCAGAACTTATTGATGTTGGGATACCCAACGATAATAATGTAAGCTCCACTGGGGGAGAAAAACTGAGGAAATGCCAGGAATTGGCGAAAGAAATATATAAATTGGAAGGTGTTGCCACTACTCCATTCATAATATCAACGAATGGTCTCATACCAAAATCAACAGTGGCAGGCATGTCAGTTCTCTTGGAGACTGCACGTATAGTGCGACAATTTTAAATATATGAAAAAAAATATATTAAAGTAGTTGGACTTCTAGGTCCCCCACCTCAGATATTCAACCCGCAATGGCGAGAAAAACCGGATAATAATAAGGGCCCCTGGACCTGACGGAATCCAAATTTATTCGATTAAACGATTTCATTGCTTGCAAGAGTTGCTAGCTAAAGGGTACCAGGAAATACTTGATGACACGCAAACTCCACCTGATGGTTTATCTGATGGCATCACTTATATGCTTCCAAAGAAGAATGAATTAAACCTACATCCTGAAGACTTCCGGCCAATAACGTGTTTAAATGGTTTACATAAAATTCTCACTTCTATCCTGATGACCAAGATATATGAACACCTCGAAAATGAGAATATGATTCCCATAGAACAGCTAGGGTGCAAGAAGCGGGTTAGGGGTTGTAAGAAGCTCTTAGTTATAGATTCGTTCATTGTTGCACAAGTCTCGAAAAAACAGCGAAGTCTTTCTATGGCTTGGATTGATTATAAAAAGGCCTTTGACTCTGTTCCACACAGCTGGCTACTAAAATTATTAGATATATACAAGACACAAACTAATGTAAGCAGACTCCTTTCAAACCTGATGGCAGGATGGAAAACTACGCTGAAAGTCGAAACTACCTACACGGCCAATCAAATCAAAATACTAATATACCAAGGGGATTGTCTCAGCCCAATTTGGTTCTTCCTGTCAGTTTTATATTTTTTTTATTGTTTATATAATGAAGCACTAAACTCGGATTTTTATTATAAAACTGTATCTTTTATGTAATGAAATTAGTACAGCACAGTCTTTCACAAATAAATAATATATATACTCTATAATATTCTACACTATTATCGTCATTTTTATAAAGAGATATTTCAGAAATATTAATAGATGTATTATACGTATTAATTATTAGCTGATTGTCTTAAGTAATTTGTTTCATAAATGTTTGGCATTGTGTGGTATATTTTATTTTATTATTTCAGTTTTATTCCAAGGTACATTTATCGCATAAATAAAATAATATAATTTTGATTATTATGGTCTATAATAATTAGGATTGTTTTTTTTAATTTTTAATATGCCTCCTCTAGTTAAAATTGACGTGTTAAAGTTAATAATTAACAATATAAAACTCTCTAACACTTCAGGGACTAAAATACTCTTATACGACCGATGTAAAGTTGTATAATTGACAAATTGCTGAGTTATTAAATTATAATTAATAATTTATAATAAATATATATTTAAACATAATAGTTTTTAAGGGAAATATTTTAGAGAACTATTGTTAAAATCTTTGGAGCCGTTTTAGCTCTTAATAACTTTTGATAAATTTCATTAGATCATTGAATATCCATCAGGGTAATTTCTTGAGTAATTAATTAAAAAAAATTGATTATTTCATTGAAGAAATTGGATTATTCCCCAAATCGACAAGTAATTTACTTTTTTAGGACTTCTGAAGGAAGTACTTACTCTCCAATAATTTTGCATCAGTAAATTTTTTTTTCGGGATGTGGGGAGGAAATACCGATTTGCAATGGACAAATTTTAATTCATAAATACGAGTAAAAATTATTAATAATTGTAGTTGTGCATCTTAACTACTCACGACTACCGTTCAATCACTAACTGAAAATTTTAGTTGGAACTGCTTTTTCAACTACTGTATTTGTAGTTTTGAGCTACAAGTACAACTGCAGTAGTTACAAAAAATAGTTGTGATCTATCAAGAACCGGAATTTATTATAAGTATTATAAGTAATTTCATTTTTTGTGATTTAAATAAAAAATGAAGGCCTTAGTACTGCAAAAAATACTGGGTAATTATATGAGACTGAATATTGAAAACTAATCTGGAAAAAAACCTTTAAATGAAATTCACTGGATTTAAATCAGAAGGGACTATATTCTAATTTATTTCATCGGTTTTCATAATTAACAATGCAACTCCATAATATAAATATGATTGGTGACGTTAAGAATTTACTAAATCCTTCAAATGAATCCAGAAGCAACAGGCGGAGACATGTTTATTGACAGTTGCTAACGAATAGCTGATCATGGACTGGGCAAGAGATGTTGAAAATCTCAACCAAGGAACTCCCCTCTAATTAGTACCTCTCATACTAATTTTCTTTTGAGCCGCCTTTCTTCAGAATTTTTTTATGAATTATGCAACAAGTAAGGCGACCTATATAAGGCGACTGGGTAAACAACTTCTGCATCGCAGTTCTTGAGATCGATTCGGCATGAATACTTGCAACCATTACTGATTCTCTATCCTACAAGTGTAAATAATAAATGTCACATTTTCAGTCGTTAATCGATTGAATTTTACTGTATTTTATTCATGAGTGATAGTTGATAAAATGTTAATCCTATGAGTTTTGAATTTTTCTAAAGTTACTTACTTATAGCTAGTTCTTGATTTAGAACGTTTCAGTTAACAATAAAAAATTAACTTTAAATAATTAGTTGAAGATAGTTTACGTAGATATAAAAGAGAAGAACATGGTCAGGGTGTGCGAACAGCAGAAAAATACAAATAAACAAAATAATATTTATTTGTGCCGACATCAGAGCTATATATATATATATATATATGTCGGCACATAGACTAAAAAATTTAGAAATATATATAATATATTACAATGAAGTGAAAATA
>NW_027106528.1:221279-221786 GCF_000696795.3 Halyomorpha halys
TTTTTCATTTATAACAGAACCTATCTTCAACAGGTTAGGACTCTGTTATTACCTTATCATATAAAAAATAACGTTTTTATCATTAATTTACATTTCATATAATTTAATTAGCACTCAATTTTAATTATTTTCTTATAACTTAACATTTTTTTAAAAATCCATAATTAATATATTCTTATTATATGTGTATTTCTTTATCATACATATACCCCCTCTCTATTTTATTTGTTCACATATTTACTGATCTATACATGCTTTTATAAGTGTATATACATTATATATACATCTGTACACTTTAAGGATTTGAAAATGTATCTATTTACCAACTTTTTTATAATAATTACATATTTATTTTGCTCAAAATTTCAGAATCGGCTGTGAAGTCTGGGGAGAGGCATCCTTCACGAAAAGGAAAAAACTACAATCTTTTCAAAATAAAGTCCTAAGAATCGCAGTTAATGCTCCTTGGTTCATAAGAAATAGCCAATTGCATCGCGAATTACAAGT
>NW_027106528.1:221849-223097 GCF_000696795.3 Halyomorpha halys
ATGAGGAAGTATGTAGGGGGTAGGAATTTACGGATCTTGTATAGCAGTCCTGGGTGCCAGACTCGATCAAAAGTTTCCAAAAGTAATTTAAAAAATAAAATATTCGTTTAATAGATGGATAAACATGATTACATGGATTTAAAGATATAGTAATGAACAACAACTTTGTAACTCTAACATTTACTATGGATCCTTTCAAAGAAAAAAGTGACGAATTAATATTTAATGCGTTTGAAATTGAAATAGCAGACTGGGCTATTTAGGCTTATTGAACAAAATTTTAATCGTATTTCTATTAGGGCTATGTAAAATTTACAAGGTAGGAGTTGCATCCGAATATTGGTGAGTGGAAAGAAAGAGCCAATAAACCATAATAAAAATATTATTAATATACACAATTTTGATCCATTTTACTCTCAACATTTATTTTTAAAAAAACTTTAAACGTTTCAACCCTCAGGCCATTTTCAAGGAGACAACCTATAAAAAATTTTTGTTTTTATAATAATTACATTATTTCCTTAAAACTACATACTGATTTCTTTGGCCATACCTTAAATTTTGTTGTCATTGTTTTTAATATCATTTGCAGGCTAATTGCCCATGTCACATCTTTAAAATAAATTAAATATTAAAATAACATTATAACTTCAAAAAATTGTTGTTTTTAAATTGTTTACTTACATAACTTTTTTTTTATATCTCAAGTTAAAGAACCCTTTTATACAAACAAACTCCTCCTTTTTCATTTATAACAGAACCTATCTTCAACAGGTTAGGACTCTGTTATTACCTTATCATATAAAAAATAACGTTTTTATCATTAATTTACATTTAATATAATTTAATTAGCACTCAATTTTAATTATTTTCTTATAACTTAACATTTTTTAAAAATCCATAATTAATATATTCTTATTATATGTGTATTTCTTTATCATACATATACCCCCTCTCTATTTTATTTTTTCACATATTTACTGACCTATATATGCTTTTATAAGTGTATATACGTTATATATACATCTGTACACTTTAAGAATTTGAAAATTTATCTATTTACCAACTTTTTTATAATAATTACATATTTATTTTGCTCAAAATTTCAGAATCGGCTGTGAAGTCTGGGAGAGGCATCCTTCACGAAAAGGAAAAAAAACTACAATCTTTTCAAAATAAAGTCCTAAGAATCGCAGTTAATGCTCCTTGGTTCATAAGAAATAGCCAATTGCATCGCGAATTACAAGT
>NW_027106528.1:223761-224191 GCF_000696795.3 Halyomorpha halys
TATATATATATATATATATGTCGGCACATAGACTAAAAAATTTAGAAATATATATAATATATTACAATGAAGTGAAAATATAAACTAGTTGATTAATAACCATAGAATAAGATTGATAACATTATTTTTTATATGCCTATAAATGTGAGTAATAAATAAATGATACAGTGGGTAAGAAAGGTATATTGATGAGTAAAATTAAAAACCTATTTAGTTATATGATATAATACAAAATTTAGTTAAATTAAGAATGGGGCGTACGTAAAAATAATATTAAAAAAAAAGAACAAGGGACAAGAAGAAATATATGGAGGATAGGAAATGAAGAAAGTAAGAAATATAAGAAACGAGAGAAAGAACTTACGATTTCTGTTTATCTATCGTCTTTTGTTGACCAGCACTCTTGAGACATTTCCTGCTATTTTAACCA
>NW_027106528.1:225572-227640 GCF_000696795.3 Halyomorpha halys
ATGACATGGTAATATTGAAGAAACAATAACACTAATAAAACGGAAGAATAAACTTCACTTCAAAAGTATTTAGTACATTAAATAAAATTTAAATACGAATGGCTTAGTTTCAACTCCTAGCTATTCCAAATTGATATGATATACAGCACCTGTAAATCATTCTGAGGGCTATAGAAAAATATATTTTTTTCATTAAACTAATAATTCACTTTAGATATTAATATTTTTTTTACTTTCTTGAGACTGGTTATTATTGTTTAAATAAAAAAAAAATATATCCACGTTAACTCTCAAAACACTCTTAGCTATTTCTTTACAATCCCGACGTTTCGGTCATTTCAGCCATCCTCAGAGACTATTTAATAAAAGCTTTTATTATAAATTCATTTTAAACAATTTTACAATTTTTAACAAATCGTCCTATGAAAGGAATCACATTAATTTATAAATAAGCTTACCTAAACTTGTGTCTAATTACCTTTTTTGTCACTTGTTCATTATATTAACCCTATAACGACAAACTGGGGTGTCACATACCCCAGCACTTTTTAAATTTTGAATAATTCCTACATGTGTAGCTCTGTTGCTAAACCCCGCTATGTAAATAACTGTCATTCATAACATAATTGATTCTGATTATCCTCTGACATTTGTCATATTTGGCTTGTTTTGTTATATATTGTGATTTGAACTAGTCTTGGGGTATCTCACACCCCAGAGTGTCCTTAGTGTAAGTAAATAATAAATCCGGTAAACTCTCATTAGAGGAGCTTTTCTCTACAAAAAGGGACCATCCTTTATTTCGACACACCACACCCATGAATTGGTTCAGCTTCCTCTCATACTGCTTGAGGTTTGATGATAAACTAAATAGACAAGAGAGGAAGGCTAATGACAAAATGGCACCCAAGCAACAATGCAAGATGATGCAGTCATTGAAGAATCTGGTAAACTACAAGTCATACATGATTATAATTTAAATAAAGGATGGACTGATACTTTTGACCAAATGTGTAAGGGGTACTCAACGGCCACTCCGTTTTTGTTTTTTTTTGGAAATTTGGATCTTGCCGGGATGAACAGTATGATATTGTTATTCTGGTAAAGTGGGAAAATAAAATGAAACGCAGACTTCCTTTTTGGTCTGGGATATTCACTTCTGGAACCCTGCCTAAAGAGGAGGCTACAGGCAGAGGCACTTCGTCGTTCACTGCGCCTAGCTATTGAAGATATTTTAGGTATAGAGGCGGAAACAAATAAACATACGATCTTGGAGAAACAAGTAAGGTGTTCTTTTTGTGAAAGGGGAAAGGACAGGAAAACGAAATTGACATGTCTGCAATGTAAGAGAGCTATTTGGAATGAACACAGGGCGGCAATATGTCTGCAGTGCTGTGTGTGACAGAGGTCTCTTCGGGCCCCCCACTATGTATTTTATTCATTTTTAATTTAAAAAATGACTTTTCCACCTCGTTTTATGATTCATTTACTTCGTATTTATCTGTATTTAAGAGCCATACAAATTTTTTTTTTTTATTTAGGAACAACATTTAATTTTTATTCATTTTTTAGCTAGTTGGCTCGTAAAATTTTACAATATGTGATTTTTGAGAATAAAATGTACATAACCAAGTTTGAAATGATTTATTTTTGTTACCTAGACCACTTAGTTATTTTAAAATGCATTATAAGCGTTGCAGGTTATATCACTTATATTTTATACCAGTTCATATGTTGGGGTGTATCAAACCCCAGAGTGTCAGATTAAGTTGACTTTGAGAAGTGTGTCATTCTAGGGTTAAAAAAAAACATGAATTACGGATTAACTTAGCACTTTCTTATATCACAGTATTATTAACCTTCCTTACACTCTACTCAGGCATATGATAAATATATTTCAAACTGTATTTTGGTTTAAATTCTTATTTCTTTTATTATTAAAATTCATATTAAAGTTAATTGAAAGTAGTTATATAAAATTTACTCATATCTTTCATAACTTAATTTTTCTTTGACTGAAATTAACAACCTGTGTAGAATAGCCTGCAAAAGGTTTTTAAGTTATTGG
>NW_027106528.1:227690-228959 GCF_000696795.3 Halyomorpha halys
TTTCTGTTTATCTATCGTCTTTTGTTGACCAGCACTCTTGAGACATTTCCTGCTATTTTAACCATTTTAGCCAGAATTTCTGCCTAAGACTGTGTTATTTCTCTCGTATCTTATATTTCATACTTTTTCTTTTCCTATTCTCCGTATATTTCTCCTTCTCCCTTGTTCTTTCTTTTTTTTTAATATTATTTTTGCACACGCTTCACTCTTAATTTAACTAAATTTTGTACTCATATGTATAACTAAATAGATTTTTAATTTTACTTATTAATACATCTTTTTTACCCACTGTATCATTTATTTATTACTTACGTTTATAATAAATAATTATAATCAAAATGTTAACAATCTACTATCGTCTTATTCCATGGTTATTAATCAATTAGTTTATATTTTCATTTCAATATTATATATATTTCTAAATTGTTTAGCCTATTATTTATTTTTTTCTGTGGATGATGGTTATCTTTTTTTATATAGCTCTAATGAAGACTTGAAGGTCAGTTCGAAACGTCGGCACAAATAAATATTCTTTTGTTTATTTGTGTTTTTTCTGCTGACCGCAACCCCCACCCCCTCCCGACCATCTCTTATCTTTAAGTGTTTATGTCTTTTAAGCAGCCTTCCAAATTAATTGTTGTATTAATCCTTTTCGATTGAATTACAATATGTTTTGTTAAATTGTTGTATTTTTGACATGGGCATAATTTATATTCGTGATTCCTATCTCAAGAAACATTAAAATACAAATTTTTATAGCAGCAGAAAAATAAAAAATGTTTGTTCATAATTTTTTCCTTTCCCATTCTTTGGATTTTTTTTCGATGAGCACAATATCAGTAATAACTTTAACTTGGGAGCGCATGTAGGATGCTAAGTGAAAGTTTTGTGATGTGCGTACCTTACCAGATTCTATTATATTTTACCGAGTTTGAAAAAAAAAATGTTTTATTTCTTGTGTTTTCATATTCCTTTCCTTTTATATTACAGAGTATTTGAAGAAAAAAAAAATCTCATAGCTAAATCAAATATGGCCGAAATATCTATACATCTTAAAAATGAATAAAATTTAAGTATTATTGTAAAAAGCTGTTTAATCAGAAGAAATTACAATGTAAAATTAAAACAATGACAAAATATAATTATATGAAAGTAATTATTAATGACTAGGAAAATGACATGGTAATATTGAAGAAACAATAACACTAATAAAACGGAAGAATAAACTTCACTTCAAAAGTATTTAGTACATTAAATAAAATTTAAATA
>NW_027106528.1:231329-232135 GCF_000696795.3 Halyomorpha halys
CCCGTCCGCAAGTTACATAACATAAAAAATCAGTGAAGACTAAACTGACTTTATTCTAACATATTTACAAGAACTACATGTTACTGTTACTGTTATATTAAAGTTAATTGAAAGTAGTTATATAAAATTTACTCATATCTTTCATAACTTAATTTTTCTTTGACTGAAATTAACAACCTGTGTAGAATAGCCTGCAAAAGGTTTTTAAGTTATTGGATGTGTGATGTGAATTTATATTTAAGGTATACTACTTTATCAGTAGTAATGTTTTTTTTTGTAGAAATTGTTAAAAATGAATGTACAATAAAAGCTGTTATTTAATAGATTGTCCTTGAGGAAGGAAATTTGACCTAATAATAAAGGATGTTTGAAAAATTATGAGTACAGTACATCCATGGAGGACATCAACCCTAAGCTGTAGATGACATGAAGTAATACTGACCAGACTATGAATTGGACTCACTCAACTAACCCAAGAATACTTACTGTCAGGAACATGTAGACCAACATGTAGAAAGTGTAACTGACTACTAACTGTTAAACACACACTGACAGACTGCAGGCATTTGATGGACACCAGTTTACCATGTCATTTGGCAACTTAATGATACGATAATAGCCCTCACATTCCGAAATATAACATTACCTTAAGAAAACAAACATGTACGAATAAAAGTAACTAATTTGATTTATTAACATATTGATTACATCAATTACTATATAGCCAATTGTCACTTAAATAAAAAAAAAAAACAGGATGGTTGAGACTTAACTTGGATACAAATTATTTTATTTAAATAATCATT
>NW_027106528.1:232810-239930 GCF_000696795.3 Halyomorpha halys
AATGACTGGATGCATTATCAGTACAGTTTACGTTTTGCGACGATTATGGTGCCAATCTAACTGTAGGATATATTTTAATTATATTATTTCAATTTTTTGAGACAAGGTAATTATTTATTAAATAAATCAAAAAAATTCGTATCCACTTTTGTCTCAACACTTTATTTTTCACCAGTCCAACGTTTCGGCCATTCTAGCCATCCTCAAGGACATATTCAATATAATTTCTTCCTCACATTAATTTAAAATTTCTTTTGCAGGCTATTCTGCCCAGGTCATTTTCTTTATTATAAGTTAAAAGCCTATTTTTTAAAATTTAAAATCATTAATATTTAATTTTCCTATATAAGATTATCAACAATTAATACACTACCTAAATATAAATGGTTTGTTATATGGTAGTGTATAAATTGTTAAATTTTTAAAAAATAGGCGTTTAACTTATAATGAAGAACATGACCTAGGCAGAATAGCCTGCAAAAGAAATTTTAAATTAATGTGAAGAATAAATTATATTGAGGATGGCTAGAATGGCTGTTGAAAAATAAAGTGTTGAGACAAAAATGGATACGAATTTATGATTTATTTAATAAATAATGTAGGATATATGTTTCTGCCGGCACAAATACCAAGTTCAGGATAGTTTCTGACGGTTAACAGTTCCTTAGTCTGAGCAGGGAGTGGGAATCAGAGACATGCGCAAACTTTTCGGTTTTTTGTTCAACCTAATCTAAATGAGTGGAGATACCATGTCAGATGGAAATAATCGAAGATATGGATTGAATTAGAGAAGGTAAACGTCTAATAAAATAACCTATATAACGTATGAAGTTCTATCTCGTATTCTTTACACGAAAGTTTTGAATTAGGCGCAATTAACTTCACCTTTTGGGTGAACCTATTTAAAAAAATATATAAAGAAGGAAGATAGATGATCTTCCTTTTTCAAACTGATGTTAAACTTGATATAGAATAATTATAAAAAGCACTTAAAACTAATGAATCTTTTCTTAAGAGATTTCAAGACTTTGCTCAAGTAAAAGAAACTGTAATATTCATAATGGACCCTCTCAAAGGAAAAATAAAAGAATTATCATTTTATCCGCTGGGAATTGAAATAGCAGGCTTTGGTTATGCAATTACTACACTAGTCTAATAAAGCTAGAGAAAATTAAAATTCAAGTCCCGATATTGTAATTGAGAATCGAGAAAGAAAAAAGAAACCACTTTGCTTTCAAATAAATTGCAAAAGTTTTACCAAACTTAACAAAGGGCAGGTGAAATTATCTTCGATCCCAGGAAGAGTTTGCCGTATTCAAACTGTTTGATAAATCTCGCGTTTTTGGCACAACACATGTGGAGACACGTTTTTTAACCAATATCAACATCATTGTATAATTATTGTAAATAAACGATGAGAAATTTGGTTTTATAAAACATTCTAAGCTAAGCACATTATTTTCATTAATTAAAATACTTATAACTTTCACGTGAGCATATCTATATTGTTTAGATAAATCTATACATAATAATACCGTTATTATTGAATAAATAATATATAAAAGAATTATTTATGATAATATAACTATGGCTCTTATAAATTCTATCCGACGCCTTTAGTGGCGATATTGGCTCTTTAGTTTCTGAAGTATGCTTAACTCTGGACTAGAGGAAGTAATCGAGTACAGTACTTAAGTAAAGTAATTGAGTACTGTACTCAAGTAAAATAATTGAGCACCAATTAGAGAGATGCAGTCGGCGTAATAGATTTACCTCTTAATTGAGGGTTTCTAGAGTTCTCAAGTCAGGTTAAATATATTAAGTAACTGTGGAATAGTGTTCAAATGTTGAAAAAAAGTATGTTTATTGTTCATCCAATTAATTTTTTTTTTAGATACTACTTTATTTTCGATTATTTTAATAATTATATTAATTTAAGAAGTTTGTTTTTGTTTATTACAATTTTTTTTTTTCAATGAATTATTTTATAAATTATTTCGTTCTTACCTATTTTACTTTAAATATCTGAAATCCACTTTTTATTCCTGTAATCTTATTCCCAATGGATGTGAACCGGGGAAAAAAAATTTCATATACATGCAATTTTATGAACCAGGATGGTCGTGTGGGCTAAGATACTTAATCAAGATACTTAGTTAAGCAACGTTGAGCGTGGTGAGTAAATGGATTGGTGACCGTTCTAAATAGATGACAACTCATGTTAACAAGCCCCCCTTAGCCCGCCCCACCTAAGAACCCTTAGAGCACGCGGTGTGAGGCCCGTCCGCAAGTTACATAACATAAAAAATCAGTGAAGACTAAACTGACTTTATTCTAACATATTTACAAGAACTACATGTTACTGTTACTGTTACTCAGTCTCTATCTTCTTACTTCTAACTTAGCTATCTAGTCTAGGAAACATATCTGTAACCCCAGTGAATATGTGGTTAAGTCAAAATTCCTTACTTTTCAGGGGACAACTTTTAAAGTTTAAACATTTATGTAAAATCAAGTGTTTGTGGTAAATCGTCGAAAAAACACATCGCAATAACTCTGTTTTAAAACGTTGACTGACTTAGACACTTATGTACAATGAAGATGTTGCCTCTGTGATTCTCTTAGACCACTTAACTCATTTTGACCAAAATTCGACTTAACCACATATTCACTGGGGTGATAGATATATGAACACTTGAGAAGAGGGGGTAGGAAGAATAGTGAAATAGGAGAAGGGGTTTGGGCCAATCAGATAATTTAGGAAATTAGGCGGAGCCTATGAAGCCTATAGAAGTAAATATCTGGAAAGGGGAAAAAGGCGTGGACTAGAAGCAGGGTGTGAGGCTTCCAAGAAATTGGAAACAAACTTTAATGTGTAAAACATAAAATAGTTAGACTGATGCAAGTCCTTTGTGAGATGACAGCATGTACCTTCCTAAGTGTCAGTCCTTGCTATTGATATAGGATACTAAGGGCTTGAAAGGGCTGTTAGAAGGGTCTCTGGGCCTTCTTTGAACCTAGTCATTTTTATTGAGTTCCTTTTTCTATAAAATTGTAGGAGAATGTGGACATATGCAACCATATGTCTAAAGTGACATAGGTTCAGTTGGGCAAGGGACAATTGTTTAAATTTATAATACCGGTTCCTTAACTCGCATACTAAAGGAAACATATCGTAGGATTGATGCCCCTATCCCATGTATCTTAATTGGGAATCACGCTATAGTTAGTTTCCCACCATTTCAAATGTTTTCTATGATGGTCTTGGTCCACAATGTAAATGACCTGCAGTTTTGGTCCATGCTTCAAGAGTAGAAAAATAAGCCTGCTGACCCTACGCAGCCTTACCAATTTATAATTATCCTTGAGCCCGAGTGAGTCGGTGAGAACAAACCGAATTTCCGTCAAAGAGAGTTGCTTTGGAGCTATGGGTAACTGTCGCTGCCCCATGGAAACATTAGTTCGTAGCAATGTGAGGTTGGGTTACTTCTTTCAATCAATCTGTGCTCCATCAAAATTTATAATATAAAACATATTTATGGAGACTAGTTTAATGATAATGTTGTTCAATTAGTTTACTGTTACTGTTCAATATCCAGCGTATCTCGAGTTGTAGCGCTTTGTCTTTTTAAATGGTTTGAGAAGCAAAAAAATATGTTGAGAAGTATTGCTGAGGAAAGTATATTTCCCAGCAGAAATAAAAAAGTAATCAAGGAGAAATTAATAATTTCCATTATCAAAAATATTCTGTAGAATTTCTTGCATAAAAATGAATTGAAGACCGCATTTGTGGATAAAAGAATAAAGAATGAATCAATGTCATACGCCATCCAATGATAAACCCATCTTTGTGAAGCCACTTTAATTTCGAAGAGATATTGACCTTGGAGGGTCAAAAATTATTAACCTACAACTATTGGAATACCTTTAGTTTACATATCTATTAATTAACTTTTTTTTTTAACCAAAATGGTTCTAAAGCGAATTAATACGGGATTACCAGTTTGGAATATTTGATATTGTTTGTCCTACAATTTTACATTTTATTTATTATTTAGCTAACTTTTTACCGGGAGAAGGTGATAAACAACACGGTAAACAGAAAATAAAGTTGTTTTAAATTAAAAAAACAACTGTCCATTAAATAATCTCCTTTATGCACCCATTTTTTACTACTTTAGTTATATTTAATTTGGCTAAGAGGATGGTGGATCTACATACAGAAGTAGTGGATAGAAACGTTTTTGATAAGATAATGTCATTAATCAAACTAAACATGATTACCTAGGTAAGAGATAGCTAAATAAAACAAAAAATAATGTTTGGTACTCGTACTGTGGTAGGTAACTAATGCGTTTTTATTTGTTATCACCCAATCTCAATACTTCGAAATTAAACTAGCTTCATATAGTTGGGTATATTGTTGGATAGCAAATTAATTACCAGCGGAACGGGCCCTCCCCGTTCCAATAATCCACTAGCGTAAGCCAACCAAGTTACAACCTTCATTGGACCCCTCACCTAACCTTATAATGCCAAAAGGCAATCCAAGGTATCCTTAACACCCAGCTATACATATATCATACCTCCTATATGTATGTACCAAATATTCACTAACATCATTACAGGAGGGTATGAAAAAAAAAAAAAGATAGCAAATTAGCACATTATTCAAGATAATGAAATAGCCGGTATATATATTTGTAAATGCCTTTTTCTTTGTTCCAGGAGGTGAGGTAAAAAAAAAAAAAAGATAGCGAATTAACAAAAAAAAGCAAATTATATATACATATATTAAAATTTAAAATGTTATTTTGATTATCTCACGATTTTATAATTCTTTTTTCCTTTAGTATTCTTGTTTTACCACTATCCCTAATAATAATAACTTTTTTGATCGACTCCTTTTTGAATAACGTTATATATAATGTCTGGCCATAAATTACACTTATCTAATACATTAAAATGATCCCTGGGCATCTATAAATATTTACCCTGAAGTATCCGGAGATAGGAAAGTCCCCACGGGTTGGTTATAAGAGCGGAGGTAGGGACAGCATAACAAACAGCAATGAAGGGACAAGGTCGTCTCAGATGGGCCAGACTCTTTATTAACAACCCCCTAATAGTTATTTACTTTTCTCATAACAAAAGCAAAAATATACCTTTAAAGAAAAAAATAAAGGGATCAAATGATGTTCTCTTTTGTAGTTAAATAGAAATATTTTGTAGTTTTTAGCTAAAAAATGCAGCTTATAGTTTTCTATTTTTTTTTTTTCAGGTCGACAGTTATATGTTATTTTATAATACGCATCATGCGAATCAATGCTAATTTGTGTGTATTTTTTATTCCACTTATTGTATTTTTTTAAAAAATGGAATATTAAAGGAGGGTATATTTAAAAATGCACCATCATGTTACTTGTATTATTATTATTTATTTATTTATCACCCTACCCTGTCTATTAGGCAATACGGGTGTTCGCAGCAGTTGGTACAACTCATTGCTGCATATGACAAACATTTACATAGCTGTGAATACAGCTTGCTATTGCTACAAAATAAATCTTGCTCTCTTCCTGAGGTCTTGCTGGTGTAGCTTATTCTCTCCTACTCAGGGAGAAGTGAGTTGAGCTCACAGCCTCCTTCCACCCATACACGAAGGTCTTGTTAGTGCGTTGTCATGTTATCATGTTACTTGTACCAAACCAACGTCCTGTATCATTGATCAATGACCATAGGTATAAACTTACAGATAAACCTGAGTATAAATAAATCCCAACTCCCTACCCGCATATAAAGAAAAATAAGACGACACACTCTCACTTCACTTAAAACTACAGGCAACCAGGGTTATCCTGTGACTAGCACTGTTGAGAAAATGGGCATCGCTGTTCACACATCTCTATGACAGTATTCAGCATTTGTTTTAATGATTTCAAGACAAAATTCTTGGGAAGATAGTAAGTAAAACGGCGTGGGGAAAGAATAAGCCCCCTAATATATAATGACTTCTTAATCTTCCGAAAGACCAAGAGTAAATCCATCGGTGATAAACTCCAGCTCCAGTGATATAGCAGAAAGTAGTATGGAGAAAAGAATGACTAGAGGACGTGCAGAATGTTATTGAGACACGCTATTAGATTTAGTTTTATGGTTTTAGTTTTCAATTTAAATGTACAAAACGTTCTAGGGCTCCTCTACACCTGCGAATACTCCGTACTAACAAGTACAGATTCCAGTAATAAAAAAAAAAAAAAAAAAAAAAAAAAATTACAGTAGACGTATATTTTTCTACATTTATACGATGCTTTCTAAAAAATATGAGAGTTAATTGTGATCTCCGGTACAAGAATCTTCATACCTACCGTTATCATAGAAAAACAAAGATTGCACTATGGACTAAGGACGTACAAATATTAATTTGATTTCTACCATAATCTGTATAAATTAAAGTCTATAAAAAGCGATGAATAAATGTTCAACAGATAATGGCCGAAGCCAATTTTTTACATACTTTGAACCATATTTTCTCATCCCTTTTATTGGTTGGTTGAGATATTCAATCACGGGAACAAGTTGAATAAAAATCATTTCATCCATACGAAATGGAATTCATGTGTTCCTTGGTGATCTCAAAAAAGAATTAAAGGTAAGCCATGAAAAATATAATTCTAATCTCGATCTTATAAGCCCCAGGGGATTTTTCCCAAAGGAATTCTTTAAGGTCTGGAACGGGGTCCACTCAATCTGACCAGAATAATAAAGTAGTTGTTGTAATAAGTTCAAAAATTTCCTGGAATGAAGGTAGTTAGGTGGGGAAATACATTTGATTCAGGGCTTTAAAAAAGTTTTTTTCCTGGGACAAATAATTCGAAATTTTATATGTGTTTATTTTTATAATTCAGCTACTAAATAATAAAATTAGTATTAAGAATGAAATAAATGAATTTATTAACAGGATCCATCCTTTTTATGTAGGCATATATCAACTAATAAGGCCCTGTCAGCTGTAACATATTTTATATGATTTTGGTAGTTTATAGTTGGTGGTAATTTTGTATGATTTTGGATTCGTTTACATGGAAGGGGTACAAGTGGGTCACAGTGATAGACGTAT
>NW_027106528.1:240873-246224 GCF_000696795.3 Halyomorpha halys
TTCGTAAACTGGTGGGGGGAGTTACGGACTGTCAGCTGACAGGTCTATATCAGCTGATCGAGAACAGCTGACCTATTGTATATATATATAGACGGACAGGCTCCGCAAATAGATTAGTCTTTGAGACCACTTCAAGCCGTTTCATTTCGCACTCCTCTCTCTCTTATTATTTTTAGTTTCTTACTTCAGTAAAAGATAACTTATATATATACCTACACATCTCAATTAACAAGAGTAATTACAGGAGAAAGCCGATTCAACAAACAGAGGATCGTTAAGACAAGTTCACTATCTGGGAGAGCATGCACGCGAGCTCTGCCCGTTCCACATATATCACCCTGACACAATGAGTGGCCTCAATTTACATTCTTAAATTCAATTTGACTATTAGCCTGTTCGTCCTCGATATATTCTCCAACAGGTAACGATTTGTCTCCAAAGGCAGTAATACACTTCTAGCACGTTGTAGCTGGTTTTCTCTTTGTTTCACTACTCTTAAACACGAAAATATAGTACGGTGCTCGCTTCAAACAAATTTCATTCATCACCCAGGAAGCAATAAATTTTTATTTTTATGATGCTATACAAATTTTATTTTAGAGTTTCTTAATTTCGCTTCTGCAAAGAATACAAAAGATTAACAAAATATAACAAAGCGGTATGGTTGAAATCGAGGGAGATTGGATACGTTTGGATATGTCCGTTTTTTCAGTCTCTTAACTACTGCTTCTATTTTTACGTTTTTTTGCCTTAAATAAGTTGACGAATTCTTTCATTTCGTTTTTTTTTTTTTGTTTTGTTTTTTCGTACCCTCCTGTAAAGATTTTAATTGGTATTTGGTACGTACATGTAGGAGGTATGCTATATGTATAGCTGGGTATTAAGGATACCTTGGATTGGCTTCTGGCATTATAAGATTAGGTGAGGGGTCCAATGAAGGTTGTAACTTGGAACGGGGAAGGGCAGTTTCGCTGGTTTTTCATTTACTTCATATTTATGAATTTAAAAGGAAAATTTATCAAACTATTCCAATGAGAATCATACCTAGCTTATATTAAAGACCACTTGATTAAAAATCTGTTCAGACCATCTTGAAATACTTGGTTATTTGGACTCAAAAAGACGTTTATTTCCATCGAATTCAAAATTTTGCACGATCAAACAAAAATATTTGTGTTTGAAAAAATATATCTCAGAAAAAATTGAACTTAAAGGGTTTTATGTGGAAGCTCATTAAATATAATATTAAGTTGTTTATGATAACTGTTAGTAGTACAGTATTGAACAGTAGTTTTCATGATACCTCCCGAAATATATTTATAAATGTTAGCGATCAGAAAACATTTATGAATATATTTCGGATTTGGAAAAAAATAGTAATTTTTGAAAAACTGTTCTGTGGTCGTTTTTAAAAAAAATTGATAATTGATGATAAAAAAATTAGACCTACTCACCCCGAGGAAAATGTGAACTTTTTATTATCGCATTTTATTAAAAGTTTTAGATTAGAATCCACTGAAAGAAATTAGTTTACAATTACTTCTAGGATAAGGAGCCGATGGATGGCCATCCCTAGAGTATGAAGCACAATTCATAACTGTTGATTTCACCAATTTAAAATAACTTACTTTTTTTTTTAAATTACTTATGATTTACTAAATTATTTATTTTTATAAGAGAAGAAATATTTTAATTGAATATCATAAGAAAAACCAAAAATATTGTTTATTTTTCATTTGTTATAAGGAAAATCAAATTTTTGATTGCAACGTTAAATGATTCACGTCGAAGGCATTACATTAATAAATACAATTTAACCGTCCGGGAAATTCATTTTCACATTTCCACTAAATTAACTGTAAATGGAGATTAGGATTCGGTACACATTAAAATATTCTGTTACATGATAAAAGTGATACTAATACTGTTTTATAGCTTATAATTTTATCCGATATATTTGTAACTGATATGGAACTGACCAACCAGTCAATCTTTTATGAATTCTGTTGGCTAAATAGATGAAATATTTGTTGGAAAATTTAAGAATATTTGAAATCGTTCGGCTATATCATTAAGAACCTCATCTAGCTGAAAACATATACCTTGAGATAGCCAAAAAAAAAAAAACTAATGAAAAAATAATATTAAAATTAACGATAGCATACAGACAAAAATGAAAAAAAAAAACTACATTTTCAAATACAATAATTATTATAACTTAATTTTAATTAATTTTTTTCCATTTTTTAGTAAGCTAATTTTAAACCAAGTAAACTAATTTTATTTTATTAAAATATATCTTCTTTTTGTTACAATAATATTTTTCACCAAGGTATTACATTTTTGTTTTTATCAACAAGAAAGTTATTTGAATTTATAATTTACATTAGGATTCTTATTTTTGTTATAGATTGAAAAAACCAATCAAATGTGAGGAACACTAAGGTGCTTTTGAAAATCGAAAAATTCAAGTATTAACAATAGCAATCGCAGATAAATCAGAAGAGTCACAAGTTTAAGTATGTAGAGTACTTGGTGGGAGTAGGTAGCTCAGTGGTAAGGCACAGTGCTACTAACGCCAAGTCCCTGGTTTGAATCCGGCTGTAGCAGATAATTATTTATTATTTCACCGTACCTGTGAATCAACTTGTTTGAAAAAAAAAATTGTGTCTGAAAAACTATATTTTGGAAAAAATTGAACATAAAGGGTCGGATTAGGGCCGGATTTGAAGCTCGCTGAATGTAACATGATGTAGTTCATGAAAATTATTTTCATATGAACGATAGTTTTATTTTAGTCTAATGGTATTTGTCGAATTATTTCTGTGAGTCAACCCTGTGGGTTGGATAAAAATCGGGCGGTCCAGTGTAATTCTGACTAAATCATACTCCCCTTGCACAACCGTTGGTCTGGTAACAGTATTCCCTAACAAAATATCCTTCTTGGGCTGTAGTTGTACAGATTTAATTTATATATATGTGATTGTATATTGATAATTTTTTTTATTGAATCTTAATCATATGTATATTATTTTAAGGTTCATAAGGATCAAGTAATAAAACAACTATATTGTGGCGATTCTTTATTCTTTGCATAGTTATATCCTACAATGAAAAAAAACAAAACAGTTTTTTAAAAAAGAAAAATTCTTCAACTTATTAAAAAAAATGGAATGTACAGACTATAATATACGATTAATAACTAGAAACATTACTTAAATTGACTAACTTTATGTTAACTATAACTCTAGGTTTGTGTCAGAACTGAATAGGGGTGAAATGGAGAAAGGTATGTGGGTTTGTTTTGGTTTTCCTATTTTCATTTGGTGTGGCCATTCTTTTAAACAGGTAGTCCGTTATTTCTGCTTTGCATTTTGTCTACTTATATTAAATGTTGTTATTTATATCTCATGTGTTTATGAGGTTGGAGTAATATGAATTTAAATTTTGTACATATGATACACCTAAATACATAACGGACTTACTACCCATAGACCGAACGGTTTTGTTTTGTTACACAGTAATGTACAACGCACTGTAATAGACAATTGTAAATAATATTTAATTATACTTTTTATATTGTAGATTTTTAATAATTCATTGATGAGATTCGAAAAAAAAAACTTTTTTTTTTCATTATAGAGCATGTCTATGCAAAAAATAAAGTTACCTCAATTTAGCTATCTTCTTGACTAATCCAAAAAAGTTTATCAACACATTATGACTAAGAGCGGGTATTTGTACACGTTTCGCAGATTGCCACTTATATATGGGACAGGTACTTGTTTAAAATCACCACTTTTAAATGACACTATTCACTTGCTACGCCATATAGTTGCGTTTGCTAGGTTGTCCGCACAAAAAAGAAAAAAGTTATCAAATTGTATATTGTAGTCAAATTTGTTGTGCATAATAAATCAGACAGCTAGTTTGATTTTGATGAAAAGGAATTTCTAGACCAATATAGATTTTATCAACAATTTTATAAAAATATTTATCTTGGTACGCCTAGATTTATTTATATAAATTTTAAATTACGCCTTATAAATTTATATAAAATCTAAATTACGCCTAGATAGTATTTAAAAACGGCGAATCAAATTTTGCCCAAATTTGGAAAGAAGTTGAGGATTGATGTGTAAATGCTCTAATAAGAATTTCATTTTTTATTATAAGAATAAGAATTATGTTAGTTATATTATGGGCAAAAATGTTTTTCCTAGCAATTAATAATTCTTAAGTATACAACTCATGGATGTACATAAATCTATTTTTCCCAGCACTTTTAACAGCGTTCATGTATGTTTTTCTTGGAGGTCACATGAAGGTACCGTAGGCTTGAAACTTTAAAACCTAAAATTAATGAGAAAAAATCATATATTGAAAAAAAAAAAAAAATAAAATGGTCAATTCTTTCTAGGTTGAGAGATAATAAACCTGGATGAAAGCAATTTGTGTGAGGGAGCAGAGGTTAAAGCTATATGAAATTATAGCGCTAAGGCCTGGTAAGAGGAAATACCTTTTCAAGGGTCACAATACCAGTTAATCATCCTTTCAAAAATTAATAAAGTCAAGAAACATGGGGCTACATTTTATCCTCTTTGAAGTTATAAAGCTTTTTATCTGAGATGGTAAGCTCGAGGTATTAAGCTATCAACTATTTTTTTTCGTCTGCAGATCTCAATTTTTTTTCTTTTGACTTGGGAAACAGAACAGTAGTAATTGATGCCAGTAACGTATTAAGTAACCTTGTAGCAAAAGCAGGTATGATATTTAACATAATCAGCAACAACGCATTCAGGAAATGAAAATAGTACAGAATAGTAGAATCTCATCGAATCTTAAGGGGTTTTTGAACGTTTTCTTATATAGTGCAATTAATATTATAAATGTGATTATTGTTTCTATTTTATAATTGAAGAGGTAAGTGGATGTAACATTTTTTGAATCTTTAGTGTGGAGGAAGGTATAGGTGCCTATATATTATTATAGGCCTTAATATTATAGGGATTATACTGAGGTCGAGACCTAAATAAAACGTTTTATAAATGTCAGTTTCGTAGCACAAAAGTTGAATTATTTTTTATGAGAGCATTTTTAATTCGTTGTTTGCATGCTCTATTCGTTATGTAGAGATATATTTTACATTGAATGTCATAGGATTAAATAAAACTTGTTTTATTGAGGAATTCGCTATATTAAATTTTATAACAACGATATATTACTAATATTATACTAGAGTGATTAGATGATTTGATAGATAATGAAAACAATTAGGAAACTTCACAAAATTGATTGATAGATTTATTTATTGATAGATATTACAATCTGCCACACAGTTGTGGGCAATA
>NW_027106528.1:246459-251610 GCF_000696795.3 Halyomorpha halys
ACAGTTCATACAATTTAATGCAACATACCTCGGAAAAATATTTGAAAAACTGGAAATAAAGTTCTTAAGTTCCTCTTCACAAAAGTTGAATACAAACAACTAGAGTTTGTGGGAACACAGTTATCAAGGAGAACTAATTCTGTTTAATCAATGTATTTGTATAAACGCTTTTTGTCTCCCTCTCTCTACACTATATATACACACACTTTCACATTTATAGCATATATTTACATATTTCAATATTAGATAAGAGATTAGATATTTCTGTCGGCTTAACTGTTTATATATTTTAAGAAATCTTACCCTTTACACACATAAATAACTTTATTTATATTTATGGATCATTGTATTTATATTCGTATGTACTTCTACTTCCTTATTTATCGCATATGTTTACCTATTGTAATATTATATATGAAAGTAAAGACCTTTTTTTCTTTTCCAGACTCTCCCCCTTTCTTCTCAGTCATTCTCAGCACTCCATTCTAAAAGTGATTACCCTTACGATTATTGTTCATTTTTATCAATTATCCTTTTTACATCACTATACCTCACCTACGCCATATTTACTTCACCTATCTGTTCTACCTTTTACATCTTCCTCTTTACCATATTTATAACTAATTTTAATGAGTAATTATCCTGCAATTTATGTGTCTAGATCTATATTGAGAACTTCTACTAAACCTGGTTATATTTATTAGTAACTTGTTTTCCGTCAACCTACATGTATATTTTAAACATAACTTTTGAAATGTTTTTTATTTTAATGTTCTGTTAATTCTAAAATGTTTCTATCTTGTTCTTTCATTTAACCCTGACGATGCCTCGCAAATGGGGTGAAACGTTGGTTAACAATAAATAGTTTTCTTTTACTATTTTGATACCTTTATTGACCGCCACCCGGACTATCCTACAATCTACATTAGATTATATTTAATTATTTTTATGCATTTTCTGACAATATGGTAGTGTAAGCAGAAGTAAAATTATACTTAATTTTATTAATGGCTAAAAAGTGTTGAGAATGATACAAATAATAACTCATCTATAGACAATATATTTCTCAATTCAGGAGAAATGAATAATTACAGTAGTGAAGTATTCTTAAATCCTAGTAAAGTAGAGTTTCTGAAAATTTACTGATCATTAGTAAAGTAATCTAACCTTTGACATTTAACTTGCAGAGTGCAAATATCCGTTGGCCTATCAGACTACTCGCCCCAATGTGTCAACTCCAAAGCCATTACCTCTTCCGACAACTTGTTTATTTCCACTAGTTGGTGGGAGTTGATAGTACCGACGTTTAACAAAATAACTATTGGCAGTTTACACAGTTTTCGATCCTGACCTTTAGAGATAGAAATTCCCAATTAAGGGCATCACTGATGTTTATTGTTCTTGCTCCTATTATGATCGTCATATTTATAGTAATATATAATGTCACGTTGTCACTTCGTAAACTGAATTATTTATAGATGTATGATAGGGAAGAGGAGTCAATGTTAATTTTTTTCTAAAATTGAGTTTTATTAAGTGTCATTAAACGGGAACTATGATTTATGAAAATGGAGTGTGCAATCTGGGAACGCCAGGATAGATAATTTCAATAATTCCTAAAGTAAGACATATTAGGTATGGTAACAAAAACAGTTAACAGGATATAAAAATGAAGAATTCTACAAACCTTTCTTGATTTATATAAACAAATTCCATAATTATAAAGAAAAAGTGAAAATTGAAATAAATATAATGACGAAAATGAATACCCAGAGTAATAATTAAACATTATTTTTTTTTAAATTAAGAATTATAAAATATTCAGTATCATTTGTAGAGTACATTTCAAGTATGATGGAACATAACAACAATAAATGTATCTAAACTGCAATAAAGTTACTCGTTTAAACCTTTTTTTCATATAGCTGTTCGATTTCAATGGCAAAAATATACAGTTATTTTTTCCTAACTCCTAATTAAATTTATTTAACAAATACAATATCTACATATCTACATATATGCACACATATTTAGTGTCCTTCCTTTGCCACATAGCATTATAAATAATTAGGCTGGGTCTAATGAATTCGAAGGTTACAATATTGGCCCAGGAGCCGCTGGCCGAGGGGTACAAAGAACAGGGAGGGACCACTCATCTGGGGGATAAAAGGGAATATAGATTAACATGACTTCAGGCGGCAAAAATCTTTTTTATTACTTTCGAACATTATTAGTTCGAGTTCTTCCCCTTGGATTTCCTTGTGGCATTGTAAGGTGTTAATTGCAGGGTCAAATTAAGGTATTGTAGTCTAGTGTTAGCCAATAAAAAACGCCAAGGTATCAATGGAACGGTAAAAAAAAAAATTCTTGTTCTTCTTATTTTCTTTTTTTTTAATACTTTATTTATTGTTATTTACAACTGTATAAAAATATACACAAGTGGTAAATTTGCTGTAGGTGACACAGTGACATGATACAAACATGTGGAAAATCTATCCATTCGTAGAACTCCAATAACGTTTTTAAAGGACATCTCGAGGCCATCTTCTTTTCAGACCCCTTGGAGGATTATTAGGTAATGAAGGATTAGCCAGGTTAAAAACAACTGGGTGGTTGGGAAGTTTATCATTAAAATTTGATCTTCTACTTTTATACTATTTTTTCAACGCTATACTATTTAACCTATTTCACTACAGGTTAGACATATCATTATACTTTAGGTTAAATTTTAACTACTTTCATTTTTTATTTAAATGAGATAAAAAATCAATTTTACTCAACATATCTGTATAACGCTAGTTTAAATTTCTAATAAAGTGTATTATTTCTTTTTTCGTAACCTCCTTTATTATTAAATTCATACAAAGATAATAGAAATGATAAATGTATACTAGTATAATATTGCGTAATTAAGTGTATGATTTAAAATAAAAAAAATTATATGAAATATATATTTTAAAATTAACTGATATAAAAACCTGTAATCAACTAGTTACAGACAGTATTATCGAGTCTAAGCTCTGTCGGTGTTCTAAATGCCAGACCTTTGCTATTCCTGGATTTGACCAAGGTCGTCATTTCTAGCCTCTTTCTAGTACAGTTTGTTAAGTCGTTACGGTTAATTTGATTTATTTAAGTGATAAAGGAACCATTTATATTATATATTGGCATAGAATTCATTTTCGTATTAATTCAATAAGATTGTTATGCTCATATGTGAAGTTAGCTTTGAGACTTTTAAGGGATCCTAAACGAAAACTTAACTCCTGAACTCCGAAGGAAATCTTAGATTAAAAATTAACGAGTTCAACAACAGTAAACTTTTAAGATTTACATTACATAAGCTTTTACAGCTTATGTAATGTAAATACTTAATTTATTTTTTATTTACATAAGCTTTGAAATATAATTATTACAAACTTGGGGATACGTTACTTCATGTCTAGTGGTTCTATTAGTGTACATCCTTACATACATGGGGGGGGGAGAGGGGTAGTAGATTTATATTTAGGATGGGAGATAAATTCTACATACATCAAATGAAACTAAAGAGGTTTTCAGAATTAGGAGGAGCCAGAGAGAATCTATCAAAATGGATAGCTATAGAAAGTGGTGAAAGAAAGACAGAAAAGTCTATGAAATTTAATAGGAGAGGTGATGTGAGAGTGCAGTACAACAGACCAGTTAATTCTAAGAAACGACCATAATTTAATACACCATTCTAGTAATAAGAATGATATGAAAACAATAAATAATATTCTTATTTTCATCAACAAACGAAGTTATTTCATACTAATAATCACATTGAGGTAATGTCTAAAGTTTGAGATGTCTAAAACACTGATATAGTGTTTATATGTGCAATGTCCCTTAAAAAAAAAAAAAATCTTAAAAGGATATTGGTTTACTTGGAAATTTGTATTTAAATGCACTAAATATTTTAATTTAATTTTTGTAGATGACAAGAATAAAAATTATGAGGCATAAAATAATTTTAAGATAGATTCCATTTATAACAAAAATATTGACCCAAGCAATGGCTTGTTCGGTTTCAGTTATCGTAGAGCTAATATGCAATAAATTTTCTTCTATGGCACTCCAATGGCAATATGCCGAGAAACAGAAGCCATTACTTACAAAATGTAGGTTAAACTTCGTTTAAGAAATCAATGTAATATATCGACGAGTAATATACATTATATTACACAACAGTGGTAAGGGGTGGTCGTATACGAACATTTCATATACTTTCCAGATATAATAATTCGATCATTTTATTTTTGCTAGGGCAAAAAGACAATTTTAAGAAAAAAAATTAAATTAAATTTATCTAAAATTTCTGACTCTATTTTGTCAATGTATGAAATACTCATTGTAATAGACGATCCGAACTACAGGAACTAACTACACTTAAAAAAATAAATTCACAAAAGTCCAATTTTTAAAAATGCTTATTCTAATAAAAACTGTGTGTTGGACCCCTTTTACGAAGCAAATTTTACGGAGCACAGTTTAATATTTTATAATAGTGTAATAATCTATATCAAGAGTTTCAAAATGTATTAGCCTACCCAGGCTTGTCACACCAAGATACTCCTAGTACAAGAGCCCAAGAGGAGAAAAAAGGCAGTTATCTCACCCCAATTTTTTATTACTTTGAGGAAAACTATCTATAATTAATAGTCAAAATTGATGAGTCTGCCAAGTATATATAGGGTGAATACAAAATGGCGGCTATTTTAAAGCAATAAAAAAAAAATAATTTTTCATTCGGAGCTCTATATCTTAAAAAGTAGGAACAGCACAAGAAAACCTAAGAGAACGTCATTTAAAGAAGAGTAAATTTGCTAGAATATGAGCCCTAATAGAGTTATTTACGCTAAATTATAGTTTTCGAGGTATAGCTTTTTAAAAAGTGACATTTCATAAAAATGTTGTTTGGGACGTACTGAAAGTTAGTGAATTTATTTTGAAAAATTTATATCTCAAAACCCATTTCTTTTACAGATATCTATTAGCACTCAAATTAAAGCTAGTTTAATAAGCTATAATGTAGTTTATGATCTTTTTAAACAATTTTGATCTCTTATCTCTCAACTTTATTCTTTTTAACATCCGACGTTTCGACCTCTCAGGTCATTCTCAAGGATT
>NW_027106528.1:252600-260304 GCF_000696795.3 Halyomorpha halys
AGCTTTAATTTGATTGCTAATAGACATCTGTACGCCACATAGTTCCTGAGATATAGATTTCTCAAAATAAATTAACTAACCGCTAATCTCTCCGTATATTTTTCAGAAATTTTACTTTTTAAAAATCTATATCTCGAAAACTATTGGACGTAAAAAGATCTTTTAGGACTAATATTTCAGCTAATTTACTCTTCATTAAATAATGTTCTCTTAGATTTTCTAGTGTTGTTGGTAGTTTTTAAGATATTGAGCTCCGAATGAAAAATTAATGTTTTTTAAAGGTTTTGAAACAACCGCCATTTTTTACTCCCCCTACTTTTACTTGGCAGACTCATCAATTTTGACTAGTAATTATACATAGTTCTCATTAATCAATTAAGTAATCAAAAATTGGGGTGAGATAACTGCCTTTTTTTCTTCCCGGCTCTTGTACTATCCTGTTAGTTACTTATATTCCTACTAAAAATTATCCCTTTATTTCATCTTAATTAGTCTTTATATGTGTGTCAAACGTGGAATAGAAGAAAGAATAAAACACTTAATCATACATTGTTTAAATCATATAAATATATAATATAATATAATAATTGAGAATAAGAATTTCTAGGACTAGAAACGTAAATAGGATTGATATATTCACATCGCAAAAGATATATGGTATGAGTATGCTGTTTTACTTCATCTCATGGTTTTTGAGTTATAGGGACTTGGCTGGGTATTTTTTTAAAAAAATATTTACCTATTACAGTGAAATATAATAATTAATAGTTTATGACCCTTCATGGTCATTTATGACATTTGGAAGGAAAGGGATTGTCTAGAGGTAACCAACCTATTCTATCCATGGCGGGGGAGTCAAATTTTCATTTCGTGAACCCACCACAGAAATAAAATTCGACCCTCCAGGCCGGATTCGAACCGGTGCCACTGCATTTTCCAGGTTGCAAAGACCTGTGCCTCTACTCCCTGAAATACATACAGCCCCACACTTGGGCAACTACTTTCCAGTTTGCTGCATGCAGCACTTTCGCATCTTTGTTGATTCTGTCTATCCACCAGGTTCTCTTGCCAACAATAGTAGCACTACATACTTGGCATACTTTTCATTGCTGCTTATCTAAACCTCCTTGTCTTCAGACCATGAAATATTAACTGAACAGTCTCTGCAAGCAGTTCACTGTTCTCCTCCACGTGTTAAGGCTCTGATCTCAGATCACACCTGTAATTTTACACAGGACATTTCTTTCAAATCTCTTGATTCTAATTTTAAGGGTATGTGTTAGAGTCCAGGCATTGCATTTTCCATGCATTAATATGATAAATTAAACAGGAAAGCTTATAATTGCAGAATTTGGGAGTGTAGTAAAAATTTTAAGTTTTTCACTGCACGTTTCCCGTTCTTTACTGTACAAAATTCCGGTTTCTAGTTATGAAACTGCGAAATATAAATAAAAATTGTAGACACGAGAAGGGTGGGCATGTAAACTGATACCTCATTTGTAGACATATAACACAGTATACAAAAAACGCGTTATTTTAGAGTCAGACACAGTGCGAGCTATAAAGCAAGTATTTCCAGAATCAAATTAAGTAATATATCTATGATAAATATTAATAATTATGAAATTAAACATACCTTCTAAAACAATAATTGTATTTCATTATGTTATTTATGAAGTCATGTTACATTATTAATTATGAGCCGCTAATTAATAAAATCAATTAAGGTGTGAAGATCAAATTAACGTTTACAATTGAAAAACACGGCAACTGTTGGCTTTAAAATAAACAGGATTACTAAGTTACATAGCATTTGAATTACAACAGAAGTATTTTAAAGGGGGAAGCGAAAAGCCCGGAGTTGAGTTGGGAAATTATTTTTTGATGAGTTGAATCAATAGAAGAAAGCCCTGCTTTGCTGAAAAGGAGTGCCTTTTCCATTTTCCGTTTTATGGCTAGAAACAATAATAGCAGAGTTCGCACTTTGTAATGTCTACTTATCTAAGTGTCTCGTTTTGCATAATCTTAATAGATACATATTTTATTTATAAACGATTATTATTTTAAATTTCGATTTTTTTTAATATAATCAAGATCAACAATGTAATATATCGCTCGTTGTTACCTACAAAACTGGTTTTATACGTGATAGCAGAAAATTGATAACATGAATACGGTAGTAACGCAACAAGCACAAACGAATACCATTGATGCATGGCGTAAAAATTAAAAAATCAATATGAATACGAACAAATTACATCAAATCACCTTCAAAATTAGTCATAAACAGAAAACGATTTCCTGCCTCGGGGCTTAACGACATCAGACTATTTCTATGGTATAGATCCTATGTCTACACTCAATGTTGAGAAGGACTTGGAATTGACTTTAAATCCTCATTCAAGACCTGAAACGACAAGAAATTGTTCCTAAATTCCAATTACTATAACACTTATTTGACGAAAGCTCTCAACTTCCAACTTATTACGAAAGCTCATCTGGAATATCATTAACAGATATGACCTCTTTGGACATACGTAATTGAGCTCCGGGGTTAAACTAAAACCATCAAATTTCAAAAAACCATGCATGCTATGCTTATAATCCAAAATAATTTAAAAAAACCTTGATGCTCCTTATTTTTCCGCAAATAGTATAGATAAGAACATCAAAATCCAGTTTTTTTGCAGATTTGGCTCGTGAAGGATATACCTCCTTCATTTCCAAACTCACGCAAACCAACTTGTCCGCAAACTTCAAACCTAAACTATTTCCAATAATTATAGGGGGCGTATGAATCTAAGTTGGGCACGGGACTACCAAATTAGAATAATAAAAGAGGTAGTACAATTTATTAACTTTTTCTAATTTGTAAAGTAATTTATTTTTCACATAAAAATTAGGGATGTCATTGTGCTTAGGTTCAAATGTAGCTATTTACCTATATAGGTTTGGAAATTATTAAAATTTTGCCTAGACCAAACAATAGGAACAGTAAATGTCATGGGAATATATGTATGAAACTATTATAAGTGTGCAAATCCGGAAAATTATTTTAGTAAAGTAAAAACAAAATGATATTCTCACTAATAATTGCGCTCAGTACTCAATATCTCAAAAACTACTTACCGCACAAAAAAAAGTGTTGACTCACTATTTTTTATTTTAGTTGACATTTAAAACTGTATTTACATGAAAATACATCTAGTAAATTTGATACTAGATTATAATGGTATGAAACAGGTTTGTAGAGAAATTATCCATTGGTAGCACTCTAATAATATTTCCCCATTAGAAGATTTCGAAGTAATCTTATTTCAGGCGCCTCGGAGGATTGTCGGGAATAGAGATGAAGCAAGGTTAGAAACTAGTAGGTTTGGATAGTAAGAGAGTTTATTATGGAAGGATTGATATCAATAAGGATTAAGGTTCGGGATAGATCGGCTAAATATGGAATGTTAATGTCTTTCTGGATGATTTTTAACACAATTTGAAAATGAGTCATATCTTGGGAAAAGTTTGATATCTCAGGAACTATTTTTCGTACAGATTTCTTTTAAAGCTCAATTTGAGGGTAGCCAAAACAAGAAGGAAGTAGTATATAATTATCATATTCATGAGAATAGTAGATTTCATGATATTTTCTAAAATAAATCCAAAAAATGTTGTATATCGTCCTTCAGAAAAGTATTATTGGCACAGAAAATCTCGGAAATTATTTAACATAAATAATTCAAAGAGGACTCAAATTGAAACTCGTGCACTCGTATAGTATATTTACGTAGTTCATAATGAAATTTCAATGAGTTGTTAAACTTTAGGAATTATTGGCAGTAAACTACTTTACGATAATTTTTTTGAAAACCTTTTTATACTAAAACAACAAGAAATATTTTTCCAAATAATAAGACGGAAATTATTTTACGCTTACTTTCAGGTATAACAAAATTTTAAATTATTTTTACTAGAATATTTTTAGAATTAAAATCTTATTAAATAAAATTTTTAAAAGACAACTAATATTTGTATAAGATTTTAAAAGGAGATTTTATTGTACATTGATAATTGAATATCTTATAAAATAATAATACACTCATGGATAAATCTGTCCAACTTTCAAAGAATGCTTCTAAAACGTCTCAGAAATGATTTTCAAGTCTTTTCTTCCAACAGTTATCTCATAAATCACTCACAGATCTTTGATGCCATTAAAAAGAAATCTCTCTTTAATTTTTCACAACAATCAAGAATAAATTCCTTATAAATGATAACATGACTGTAAATATAATTTTTTTTAGTTTGAATTTATTTGAAGACTTTTACAACATTAGTATAATTCATTATATTTTTTTTTACATCCATAAACATTTAAGAAGGGAAGGAATAGTAATCGAGTCAATAAATTGGTATGCAGTTATTAAAAGATCTGTATGTTTCAAAACATTCTGAGACGAAAAAATGAATTTTCGGTGATTAATTATAGTTTATGAGTCTGTTTAATCTCTAGAAAGGATAAAAAAAAATTTAATATTTTTTTAGAGGGTCGGTTATCAATGTCTCCGCACCAATCGAGCTTCTAGTGTGCAATTGTGTCTCATACAATAGCTGACAAGTGTTCACAGACTAGATAGACAAATGACTCATGATTTATTTCAGCTGTAACTACCTTTTCAACTTTGTTGGTTAATTATTGTCTTTCATTCTTCAATAATTGTTATTAATATTGTTTTCAATAATTTCTTATTGCTTGAAATTATCCAATAATTATCATGTAATTAATTGTTAGAGGTGTATATTGCATGAGACTATGCACCCAGATTATATTACTAAAACCTACAATAGTATTACTAAAGATACTTAGCATAAAGATGCTTATTAACTTCCAACTTTCTTAGCTGTCAACGTATCGTGTGTGACCTCGAAATAATTGATTTTCTTGTCCTTGAAATAGTTTTGACATTGTATTACCAAGCAGTAAAAATTACTGGAGTATGATGAAATCAAAATTGTCTATGAGCATAACTTTATAACGTAACGTATAATGTAAAAATTATATTAAAAATCTGCAATTAAATCTACAGTCCTTAATTAGCCACGGTAGTTTAAATTTTTAAATTTTTTTTTCTCAACATCATACCAATTATCTTCTTCATTTATAAATACGCCCGTTTCCCACTGTAAGAGAATTATTGTGAAGAATGTTAACTATTGTTTGAACCTCATGATCCTCAATAAAATAAACCATTAACAGTCAAGAAAACATTAATCAATATATATAATTATCTTTACTTTCATTATTTAATTTCTTTGCTTTCAAAAAGGTTAGAAAAGTCGCGTGAGAGGTTACACTATGTATTTCCATTCTGTAGAAACCATTTCAGTTTAAGTTTTTTAAATAATTGGAAATTAAGCATCTGAAACAATTTTAATTATCATCTGAGAGATTTTTTTTTCAACAAAACTAAAATTAAAAATATAAATTGGCCCAACTTTAACAAATATACAGAGAAAAAAATATTGTATTGTACTCAGCGCCTGAAATGGTACGAGAGTCGTGAGTAATGTCAAGTGAAAGTTGATATACAAGATTTTTTAATGTCTGACTTTCAATCACATCTTATCAAATAAAAAGAACAATAAATACGAGATGATTTAAGTATTAACATAAATTAATTAAATATCTTGTTCTCTAAACTTTAAACCTAATTACCATAGAATGAAGTCATTAACTGGATGAAGTTAACAAGAGGAGGGTATTGAATATGCATTGAGGGCAATATCAGGGACGCTAAGCGACTAAAGTGCAATAAAGCTTGCAATAAAGGCCAGATCGAGCATGTCCATCCGACCACATGATAGGTTGACAACCACACTAATCAACCGGTAGCGGGCCAATCAGGGGAGGTCAACGGGGATTAACACTATCAATATCATGTCTTTTTGTTATTCAGTCTAGCCCTAATAATGTCAAAGTCCATGCTTCCAGGCTTCCAACACGCTCTGTTATTGCTATCAGAGCTCCAACTGTAATCCCTTGCATTATTAATTTAGTAGCATTATTAGACCTATTTAAAAAAGTAATATAATTAATTTAATGATTATTTATCATGAATTTAATCAGTTTTGATATTAAATATCATTTTCAAAATAGTATGAATGAAAACATGAAACAGAAAGATTAATTAAAATATTTAATTCAACAACAGCACAAATTACAATTATAATAATTATATATTTATTTATTACTATGATTGTTGTATCAAATGTAGCAAAAACCAAATTTGGACCTTTACGAATAAAAAGTAAATATGAATAAACCAATACGAAAAACACACCCACTAATTAAAATCATAAATAATTCATTAATAAATCAAACCTTCACAGATTTCTAAAAATGTTATACAGGTACTCTAAAACATAAATGGCTCTTAACTTATAATCAGAAAAAATTTAAGTAACCAACGTATGAAGTTTATTGTCTTTTTATAAGCTCAATATCATACTCTTTAGATACATACTCTTTACTTGTGTATATTTTGTTGCATTTATAATTTTATTTTATTTATTATTTTGTATTATGTTTCTATACTTGTATTATGAACCATTACTATTAGCAGGGTCCAGAGATAATAAAATTACCGTAAACATTTACGGATGAGATAGTCCTAATGGCCGACACCGAGACTACAACAAGCTCTGGTAGAATAGGAAGAAGAGTTGCTCTGGAAAGGGATGCAAAAATTATTACCTCCAAGAGTAAAGTGCTGGTTATGGCGGTGGAAGGACAGGAAGATGTCCAACTGATCTGCAATGGCGAGACACTTGAGGTAGTGAAGGAATATACTCGGGTAAGATAGACGCCGAAATATCAAACAGAATATGTAAGGCGAATCATGTGTATTACCAGATCACTAATAGCATCATCGGCCACCGCGTAGTAGACAAGAAGACCAAAATGCATGTATATAAGTCTGCTTATAAACGGTGGAGAAAACTAGACAACGCTGGACAGGTACTCTAGTCGCATAACGGCAGCGGATATGAGGTTCCTTCGCAGATCTGTTGGGAGAACTAGAAGGGTTCGCATAAGAAACGAAAGCATTAGAGAGCAACTAGAAGTCCCAAAACTTTAAACTACTCTAGAAAGACGGTAACTCCAGTGGTTTGGACATGTCTGGCGCATGAACGAGGACATGAATTCTATAAAGGTATTAGAGGCTCGACGCACAGGAAGGAGACCACCCCCAAGAATTACATACCAAGAGTATATCCAAAGAATTAGAAGTAAAAGAGGCAAAACCCTCAATGAGATGAAGCGGTTAAGGTAGGGACCGGGAGGAGTGGTCGTGCAGGACTGAGGCTCCCCGTCGCTAGCTAATGGCATAAGCAGAAGAAGAACTTCATGTAGATTAGTTATATTTTTGTTGAAAATGATGATTCGTTAACTTATTTGACACGGGAAAATTTTAATTTTCCTAAAAAATCTATCATTTTTATAATTCTATGTATTAACTTTGTTTGGTTGGTTGTTTGGTGGCGCCAAACTTCATTGGTGATCAACGCCATTTATATTTTATTTAATTTTGCTAATATTCGTTAAATTTTATTTATTTTTTAATTTGATTATTTTATTTATTTATTTATTTTTTCCTTCCGATCAAGTTATATTTTTGTCAGTAACTTTTGTGATTTCAAAAACTGAAA
>NW_027106528.1:260373-261914 GCF_000696795.3 Halyomorpha halys
TCGGATGTTCTGGATACATAGAATCTAAAGCTTTTATCGTGGTTCAAAGAACAGAAGTGAAGTGCTGCTGGTATTGCATTTAGTTCGGCAGTGAATATGTTGCATAGTTTGAGGAGCTTAATTTTGAACGTATTAACTTTGAATATAGACTTCCCAGAAAGGTTTATTTGCACAGTATGTTTGTTTTAAGAAACCTGAGGTTAAAAGGCTTCATGAGATCTATGAGAGTTATGGATCTGGCGAAGGACTGTTTCGAAGCAATTATAAGACATGTTTTGTCAGATAAATGTAAATTATTTTCAATTTACTTTCGTGTCTAATTAAATTTCGTCGGACTCGTGCTCTTTTACCTGAAATATCAAATTAAATTAAAATCTGTACTACTACAACACATGAAGAGTTAAAGTACTTTGCGAGGAAGTACTGTTACTAGACCAACGGTTGTGCATGAAGGTGTTTTGGTCAGAACCACACTCGACCGTCAGATTTTTACCCAATTTATGAAGCTGGGTGGACCCCAGGAGAGCTCCAGAACTCACAGGTTTGACTCACTTAACCTTAAATATTTACCTGTCCATATTTATAGTGGACTAAAGTAATAATTCTTTCAGAGTGTTAAGTAAATAATTCGTCGTTACATTACAGCGTATAAATGTACAAAGAATCAGTTGAGCTACCCTTAAAGGCTAACTTGGATTGTCTTAATGAGACAGCCGATGACTAGACGGCATGGCATTTAAATGTCATTGCCCAGCGCTCTATTCTGGAAGCATTACAAAATACTTATAGGATTCTAATAAGTTTTAATCAATAATTATTCTTACACTAAAATTATAATTTATAAAAAAAAAATTTTAGACTACCGTTGACTTCAGAAATACTGTTAAATGTTTAATAGATATGCTTGTTAAACCAATACATTCAAAATGACCAACGAATGCTTCCCAATTTCATCGGTTTGATTACAATATGTTGGAAAACCTTTTTGTCCTTACTCATGATTTCTACATTTCTAATTAGTTAAAAATTATCCGAAGGGTTGAACAAATTATCTATATCTCAACATATTTTGTAGGCCTCGTGTAAGTTAAAAACACAAATTTTATTGAAACAATTTGGATAAATCTAGGCATAAACAACTAAAGTTCATTTTTAGAGGTTTATGAATTTTTATGTGAAGATATCCATCTATTAATGATTAAACTTTCACATGATAACAACGTAAAAATAGCATTTTTTAATATTAAAACTGCAAATATGCCATCCTTGTTTCAGAAAATGTTCATTTATTCCGATAAAAAAAAATTTAAACATTCTAATCAACAGTTGAGTATTTCACTCAGGCCTCCTAATACCCACGATAGAAAAAGATTACTCATATTGAATTACGATCCTCACGTAATGCTGTTCATATATTATTATTACATATAATTTATCGGTTTAAAATGGATTAAAAAAACGGGAAATAAGTTTTACCTAATTACAATATCCCACAGCACTCCAACTTTTTTTTTACTTACTGTGTAAATTTAAGATTATAA
>NW_027106528.1:263211-265585 GCF_000696795.3 Halyomorpha halys
ACTAATGAGGAATAAACACAATTAATTTGAGTTAACATTAAAATTTTGATTTTTGAATTCTGCAATATAGTTACAAGATAGAGTTTTGTACAATGACTTTAAAGACTATAATAGTCACTATTTACTTCATTCAAATAACGAAATAAAGTATGTTAGTAAAAAGTAAATAAAACAGCATATTTTAATATAATATCTTTTTGGGTCATATTTACAGTAACGACACGTCAATTTCAAATCGACGTCAGTTATAAAAGTATTACCATTACTAGTTTCAGAATTTCAAAATAATTTAGGAAACTACAACGTGTGTAGTAAGAATAAATTAAAAATGTATATAATAAAAATTAAAATCAATGGAGAACCGATAATAAGGAACAATAGGGACCAAGAAAAAACACCTCAGAGTAACGTGTCTTGCTTACACAGACGACCATGCCCTTTTAGCAGAAACGGAACAAGAAGTGATCAACCAAATAAACAGACTGACAGAAATAGCCAAAAAAAAAGTCTACAAATCTCTTACGAAAAAACAGAATTGAGAACTACAGATCTAGACTTCAAGAAGAAAACAGTAGAAACTAAATACGAACCAATAAAAGAAACTAACAAATTTAAGTACCTGGCGAGACTATATGTAATAATGGTTCAGAAAAAGAAAGTATGAAGGAAAGAATAACCAAGCTAGAGAAACTAGTTTTTGCAACCAGTATCAAGAAAAATCTGTCCACAAAAACGAAAATATGATACTACAACACACCTGCTAAATTGATAATACAATACGGGATGAAAACCTCAAGGCTCCCGAGTCTGGACGAACTACTGAGAATAAAACTATCTATACGGGATAAAACTATCTCTACGGCTACAAAAAGACAAAAGAAGGATACCAGGCTAAGACAAAGAAATCTATAAAGATACAAAGGACCTAGAAAAAGAATTAAGGATCAGGAGACTGAAATTCCACGGTCATATGGTAAGCATAGCTCAGGAAAGAATAAACAAGGAAAGATTTAAAAAAATCAGAGTATACAGAATCTGAGGAGGATACAACAGGCAGATGAAGGAAGAAACGGAAAGATTAAGAATAACGGACCAGCACTGTCTGAACGGAGAAAGTTATAGGAAGTGACTGAAAGAAATCAAGGTTCTTGTGGGAAAGAGAAATTTGAAAAAGGGGATTTAGAAAGATAATACACAGTACATTAATTTCAAACGATAATTTTTAGAACTGAGCAATGAAGATATTTTTCAGGCGACAATATAAATTAATTAAGTATTATTTTGATATCTCTTGTATTTTTGTTTGGTTAATTGTCGTATTTCATCATTTGAATGATGTAATTAGATTCAATATACAGTTTAAAGATAGTAAGAATGAAGATTACTGTTTGAGAATTGTCTCATTTTCCTTAGAATTTAATGTACAATTCAATTCCCTAGTAATTTTAAATATAAATGAAAAAACTATAAAAGTAAATAGTTAAACCACATGGTGCTTTTATCCCATTCACCAATTGTTATATTTCATCCAATTGTTAACGCATATTTAAGAAGTAAGCAAAAAATTATATTTTAATTAATTTCATCTCATAAAAACTTCTTAAATTTACAGAATGACTGGTCAAATACAAATTGAATAGCCAAAAAAGAAACAAAAGCAGGAACAATTTTGAACAAGGTTGTGCGGTTATTCTATACTCAGTCATGTCACAGCCAAACCACCCTAAATTTAAAGGAAAGTTATTTTTTCTTATTCGGTTATTGTAGACATATGTATAACAGTGTCCCATAAAATAACATACGGGTTACAGAAGTGAGTTAAAGGGCAGATAGAGCCCGGGGATTTACTACCTAGTCTTAGATGGTAGGGTCTATTTCGGTTCCATTGTCCACAAATGTAGTGAGCAGCATTCTAAACATAACTCCCCCCTGTTCCTTATTGCTTTACCCGTTCGTCCGCGTTTCGTTTTTTTATTCGTCAGAATATGTTTTTAATTTAATAACAAGGGTTATATAAATATTATTAATTCACTTCTTTTATGAGAGAGCTCATAAAGGTTTCCTTTTAATATATTCTCCTATGCCAAGTGTTTGTTCACAGTTCAACATACTTAGTTTATTCCCTTCCAGGCTTTTTGAGGAGAGTGGGTTAGCATAGGAGGTGGGACAGAATAATAATTTTGAATCAGGTTGATATTTATTAGATGTACAATAATACCATCAAATTGGACTTGGTCTAAATTAGATAATAATATTTTGCACTTCAGATGCTTTGAAAATGGATTACTTTTGTGCCTCAGCTCATGCCACCAATGAAAGTAGGCGAATTAATCAAGCTTTAGCGCTATTAAGTTAAAACAATTCGCTTAAGAAT
>NW_027106528.1:266558-267948 GCF_000696795.3 Halyomorpha halys
ATTTTCTAGTGTTGTTGGTAGTTTTTAAGATATAGAGCTCCGAATGAAAAATTAATGTTTTTTTAAGGTTTTGAAACAGCCGCCATTTTTATTCCTCCTACCTATACTTGGCAGACATATCAGTTTTGGCTAGTAATTATACATAATTTTCATTAAAGTAATCAAAAATTGGGGTGAGATAACTGCCGTTTTTTCTTCCCGGCTCTTGTAACTATAAAGATTACAAGACTACAAACCAAGTTGCCTAGAAAATCCGCTAGGAGTTCCTCTGCATTTGACATATAACAAGGACTCTAAATTCGGCTGTTCACAGTCTTAAACTATTATAGTTTACAGTATCACTGATTTGATTTGATTTTATTAAAGATAATTAATAAATGATGAATTATAGAAGACATCTAATAAATAATTATTTACTCGCAAATATAAAATATGCACTTGAAACATATGTGAGCCTGCACATCGATCTATACTATTCTATATCTATATAACCAATAAGTTTTAAAAATTATTCGATGTTCTTTACTGAAATGAAATCTTCAAAAACATCAAAACCGAAAGTAATTAATACCAAATAAATCAATTAGCGAAGGAATAAATCTTTTCAAGCCTTGAAATCACGTGTTAATAAACCAAGCGACGCGAAACAAAACGTCTTCTAAGAATTAATTTTGTTTCTGCTTTTATGAAATGGGAATTAAAAACTTGTTCACTGTTACAATAATAAAGAATCCAAGATAAACAATCTGATTAATTAAAGATGTAAAAAATTAATCTGCTTCCATGCTTGTTTGATTAAAATTATCTCTAAAACCAACATTTATTCTTCTTACTTCCAACTGTTAAAATACACTTATTATTTATGTATGTATGACATACATTGTTGGGAAAAGTATTGCGATCGCTTTAAGTTCCGTATTGAGTTTTCACCTGAAATTCACGTTTTAAGGTTTCTCTATCCAAATAACCAAGTCTTACAATGTTTTCGGTATTTATTTATTTGAACAGCCTAGCTAAAAAACAAAAATTCGTAGGGAACTGAAGTATTTAAGGTAATTATATGCCTCAAATGTCACAGAAATATTTTTGCTAAACTGGAATTACCTAAATGACTTTTTATACTAGAGATTATACATTGGAGTTCTGGCAATGGTCAGATTCTCCACTCAAGTTGAGTGTTTGCGGCTTTAGCGCACTTGCTCAGCCTGCACTGGCTCATTACCGGTGATGCTGCGAGAGGGATGCGCTGGGATCTCTTGAGCTCTGCTCTATCCCTCACACGTGGGAGAAAGAGTGGGCTCAGGGATCCTCAGGTCGATTGTGTAAATATTGTATATATTATTTTATCATTATGTTATTTTAATTATTTATTTGTCATACAGATAGTTTG
>NW_027106528.1:268347-270009 GCF_000696795.3 Halyomorpha halys
TTATGTATGTATGACATACATTGTTGGGAAAAGTATTGCGATCGCTTTAAGTTCCGTATTGAGTTTTCACCTGAAATTCACGTTTTAAGGTTTCTGTTTCCAAATAACCAAGTCTTACAAAGTTTTCTGTATTTATTTATTTGCATCCTAGCTACAAAAACAAAAATTCGTAGGGAAATGAAGTATTTATGGTAATTATATGCCTCAAATGTCACAGAAATATTTTTGCTAAAATCGAATTACCTAAATGACTTTTTATACTAGAGATTATATATATTTTTATTATTTTCTTAAAAATAGTACAAATGTTTTTAAATAATCTCGTCACATCGACGCAAAATTAAATAGGCCTTAATATCAGAAAGGTCATATCCTCATGGGAATTGCCTAACCAGGCTGAGATAGAGAATATTCTTATTAGTATTTTTAAAGTGAATTATAAAATTTGCCGCAGTCTAAATTAATTTTAATAATTTGAAATAATTAATCATCTTTTATTATAAGAAAACTTGGGCAACTAAAAAATATAAAAAAAAAAATGTGTAATTACTTATAGTTGAAAATGAATGTTTTCGTATTTCCATATGAATGAGGTTGTTATGACAATTATAATAACTTTTAAACTCCAGTCATGTCCCCCATGGAAACAATAAAGCATAATAACCGTACTTTTTACTTAATTTATAAATGGAAATATAGTAAAGTAAAGTATTTTCATAGTGAAGAATAAAGTAATTACCGTTTAGAAAAAAAAAAAAAAAAAAAAAAAAAAATTAATTTAAACTCAAAGTAAGGTCGTACGTGAAAATGGTGTACAGCGAGAACTACCCCAAATTTTTTATTTTTTTATTTCGGACGGTAAAATCTATGGACAACAGAAATACTATTTAATTTCCTTCCTACCTCTTCCTCTACATTTCCTTCATCTTTCAGAGTTCTTTCTCTCTGTATCCGTCCTCCACCTTAGTGATACCTTACGGATGTGTGCTTCTATCTTGACAGTTTTCATCTGTTATTCTCATCCACTTAGCACAACATTTCCACACTTCTTTATTCAACAAAGGCAGTTTTATCACTATCATTTTTTCTATTTATCATTTCCATCTATTTAGTTGAACCATCTTTTTTAGTAAGCTGTATCTTATACAATAATTTATCTTCAGAAAACTAAAAATTTATTCCCTGGCATACTGGAGTAGCAATGAAGAATGCATATTTTTCGACTTCATTCTCACAGTGGTTACGGTGGAACAGAATATAAGATAAAATACCACTTATATAATAAATTGAATTTCCTTGTAGGTATTTCACAGTCTGGATATTCCAAAAGGAATCTTTCACTATATCTGTGAAAAGGAATACGTCCTGATAATCTTCCGTCCATTTAGAGCGGATTTCCATTCGTGTACAACGGTTCACAACATGCTCATCCCATACATATGAAAATCATTGGAGCGCGTCCAATTGATACGGACATTTCATCAGAAGTGAGGACGACCAGGCCGAACAACGGTTTAATTTCATTACCAAATTGAAAATAGACTTCTAAAAATAAGGACATAACACAAGATGTATTATGTACCGTTGGATAGCCCACTATTTCAGAAAAAAAAATTATCTGATAATAAAAATTGTACAAGATAACGGAAGCTGACGAAAAAC
>NW_027106528.1:271789-272483 GCF_000696795.3 Halyomorpha halys
CCCCCCCCGACAAACTTCTCTAATCATTATATATATTCAACATTTACCAAAAACCATTTGTCGTCACCTTCCCACACGCTTTCTTCCTCTAAATAATTTATACTTTTTACTTTTTATTTTTTACCCACTCGTGACGTTTCCTCTTAAAAACACTTAGTCATTCTTGTAACATCTTTTTTAATTCAGATTTTGGCCGTTCTCGGGGCAGAATAACACTTGGCGGTTAGATTTCAAGCTAACAGGTTGGTTTTATTCTCATTTTTTTCCTATCTTTATTTTATCACCCCTTCTTTTCTCAATTTTCCTTACCCACGTTATTAGTTATGTTCAGCATATATTATTATCGTTGTTTTCAAAATAATTATTTTGACTATTTATCTCTATTTTCTTTCTTATTTTTTCTCTAATTCTGGCTCTTTATTAATTATTATGGTTACATATATTTTATTTCTCCCAATTTTATTTTTCTTTCCATATTTTAATTTTTAAATTATCATTAACTAATATATTCATACGTCTTTGCAGTATATAACTGCATTTTTATTTTATTTTCTTCAGTATGTTATTTTACCTACTTATTCAATTACCTATGTATACATTTTATTTTCTAATTCTCTTATCACTTCATTCTATTAATTCTATTCTGTAAAACTGTTCATTTCTCATCCACTTAGCACAACATTTCCACACTTCT
>NW_027106528.1:273626-280242 GCF_000696795.3 Halyomorpha halys
ATTCAAACCATTATTAAGATGTTTCTCATTAGCCAATATATTTTTTAGTACAAAATACATGTCAGAAATGTATCACGATGCTTTGTTCTTTTGTGTATTTCAATCATGTGCAATATTTAAACTTTGTTATTTAATTTAACAAATCATAAAACTAATCAACAAAAACTAATTGAATATGTATATGTAGAAGTACATATTTGATAGATGATTACTATCAGTAAAAATGTGGCTATTTGTATACTTAAAAATCGTAAGATTTATTAATATAGATAAATATTTATAAAATGTTTCGTTGAGGACATAATATTGAGCTGAAGGAGAGGGTTGCGTGAGTGTGGTGCTGGCAGCTCGCATGTATGATCTTTATCTCCGCCCCCATGCAACAGATGATCAACTGCTTTCAGAATCATCCGCAAATTTCTCAAACAAAATAACATTTTTTTTAGTTGCAGATTACCGATTTATAGTTCGATAATTTGTTATAGCAGATAAATAGGGATTACTTAAGCACCCAATAGTCAGCATATCAAATGAAAAACCAAGTTACAGTCTCTTCCATTATCTTAACACTCCTTTGATATCAACATTTAAACATCAATTATATACATAATTCTCATCGATGATCAATATTTGTATATATGTAAATAATAAATATCCTGGCAAGCTTGCATAAATATGTTTTAACAATAATTATAATAATTTTTTTTCTCATGCCCTTATTTTAATTATATTATTATTCTTGCCTTGCTAAACTTAGTTTTAAAAAATGTAGTCAGGCAAATACTGCTCAAATTACTTAGATTGTTACTGTTAGTGGAGCAAGTACGGTAGGGAAATCCCGTCAAGATTTCTGGGAAAGTAAAGATTTTCCTTGTTCTATCCTAATTGTTGTATCAACACATCTGATCGCATGTTAAAAGTATTTGAAAGTTTAAAATATTTGACAAATGATCTCAAAGTGCTAAAAAGAATCAAAACTAGATCGGAGATAATTTAACTAAGTGAAGAGATATTACAATGATTAATTGTAACTCAGAAAATATTTAAATTACTTAAAAATATCAATCCTTCAAATTGATAACAATACTTTCAAAGTATTAATTTTCTTTTATAATATATATTATTTTTATATTCATTATTGCACAAAGATATAATTGAATTTTAAATTAATTTTCTACCACCATAAATGAATTTATTTGAGTGCCCATCCCAATTAACTTGGTCAGAATTTTGTAGATACGTTTTGTAAAACGTTTGGTTCGTGATAAAAATGATTGTTTTTATTAAAGGATTCATGAAAAAATTCAGTTTTTAATTAGTCTTTGTGCAGTAATTAATTTGCCAACTGAAAGTACAATTATTTTTATTAGACCCACTCGACTTTCTGTTTTCATTCTATTGCATGTTCTCAGAAACCTTTCATTAGTTCTTTACTGATGCTAAGCACAATTCCGAAATCCTTTCAACTAACCTGGATATTAATTATGGGCAATAAATGTCCAAATAGTTTGATAAATATTAAAAATTTATAATAAATTTCTAGATCTAAAGATACCTACATTTTGAATATGATTAAAAGTTATTAATTAACTTTGAAGCAGTACTACCAATAAAATACCTCAAACATAAAATAGAAAAAAACTTTTATTTTTTGTCAGATGTACTATTATACATACGTGAGAGTATTAGAGTTTAATAAACAAAACTTTTCAAACAGATAATTATAGCGAGGAGGTTGGTCGATGTACGACATGTTACAATCTCATAAGAGGAGATCATAACACAAAAAAGACAATCATTCCACGCCGAACCCGCCCCGCTAAGACCCCCAGAGAACGATGGGCCTATATTCCTTTTGAAATATCAGCTTAAAACGGGAATAGCAGACTTTAAGATAGTTTAATCGAGCATAATTTAAAAAGTCCCTGAAATTGAAAAACGGCGTGAAAAAAAAGCTCAAGGCTATTTTTTTATAATAAAAAAATTAAAGAGACAGATTGCAAAAAAAAATTAAAAATATAATTCGAATCAATCAACAACAACTCAAAGTTGGAACCCCATAGTTGGAGATACAAAGGATACGTCTTCCTGGCTATAAAATTTTTACTTGCCAAGGTCTGGCTTTTGACCAATAATATCCCTTCTATTAGACAGTGCCAAAACAGCTCACATATAATTAATAATATACACCACAAAATTTATTGTATCTTCCACTAAGCTATGTCACGAGTTCCAAATTCCTTAAGTTATTGATTCACGAATAATAAAATTAGATTACCCATCATTAACCCAGAGTTATGGGTGGAAACTCGTGAGTCAGTGTAATATAAATTCATAGATGTGTAATTAAAATTTATTTTCCTTAAACATTTTTTTATAATTTTAATTCCGTGAAATATAATCCACTAAGAATAATGAATACGTACAAATTAAATTGATTAAATTAATTTATACATTTGCATTGCCTTGAGTCAGAAGGCCGATTCATAGCCAATAAATGAAACAAAAAAAAGTTTCTAAATTATAAAGATCTAAAATTTGTCATTACATGAGTATTTTAATTATATTTCATGTTACATGTTTCAGTTTTACAATAAATACAGTAAAAGGACCGTTAAATCATCAATTATACCCATTTACAGGAATAGTGGGTACTATTTGAAATTGTTGTAATTGCAAAATTTAACAAAATAGTACAATAAATAGTTTTTATATGACCTAATCTGACTGTTAAAAGCAGTGCAGTGCAATTGTAATTGCAATAACTAATTACAGTTTAGTATAATTGCGATTACTTTGGTTCAAATAGTAATTGTAATTTCGGACAATTTTAGTTACAGTGGTCCGTCAAGTAGTAGAAATTCCAGATCAAATTTGTAATTTTATTTGCTAGTTCCAATTACAGTAATTGGAAAGTAATTAATTTTTTCCCAACCCTGATTGCCAAAAGATAAAATATTTCAATTACGTCAAAGGTAAGGGAAGTTTTTTTTACGCCTAAATTTTTTTTTTAAATATTAGATTGTGTTCGAGATGATTTATATAGTTTTTGATTGATTTATTTTTATTTTCTTAACCTTATTTATTACTTACTTTATTATTATTTATGTACCTATGTTTATTTCAAATGTGTATATATTACTTTATTATCATTATTATCCATATTTTTTTTTAATTTTAATTATTATTTTTATTTTATTTTTCGTATGTACAAATGGTATGATTGAATATGTACAGTTCTAATACTCATTGTCGTTAAATGTGGCAGATTTAAAGTTTTTTTAAATAAATGAAAGTTATTACTTTTTTAGAGGGTGTTCTTCAATTTTACTATAGAATTATTATTTTTAATACGGATGAAATAACGATAACGGATGAAACAGAACTTTTTTACAATAATGATTTTTTTCTAAGGTCTCTACATATAACAATTACAGTAGAAAGCGGGAGCAGCGTTACGACGCGCCTTTCAACCAACCCATAGGTTGTCAGATCGAGTCCTGGTCCCACCCGGAATTTTTTCAAGCATAAAATAATACAAAGCTCACCTTCACTCGGGCATTTGTGAGACCCGTTAGTCAATGGGTGGTACTCGCAAAAAATAGGCTTGGGAGTGACATACCCACCATACGAAAAAGCTATGCCAAGAAACGCGAGAACTTCCCTTCCCGAGGACGCCCATATAATAATAATTATATTACTCTACATATAAAAATTTCCAGGAAATAAAAATACCCATAAAAAACCTATCAGGATGATGATTATATGATAATATGATGAAGATTAAAAAAAAATGACTAGTCTACTAACACAAGATATCGAATATTAAATAGATAATAAGAGGGTAGCAGGCGTTTTAACGGTATTTTTATTTCCCGTAAATCATTATAAATAGAATATTTTAATTTAATATAAATTTTAAATGAATCAGTTATGGACATTTCGGAAACAAAGAATCATTGAGAAATTATGCAGCTTTGAACGATTATCAAGTACGGTCCGTCTACTCAAGCGTATATATTCATAATTATCAGAGAACACGAGGTAGGAAGGAAAAAAACAGAAGGCCTAGCCGGCATTCTAAATATAGAAGGGGAAGTTAGGCCAATCCGCTCATGCCAAAATGTATTAATAATCCTTAAGAAAGGTAAAAGTATTGTTTCCGACACCTCCTGGGATAAATACTGATAATATCTGATATAAGACTCATTTCCTAATAGATTTTTGTTTTACTCATAAATTGAACTATATTCCAGGATTAACAGATAAAATTAAAATGAAATTTGTAGAATATGAACATAATTTGAAGTTTGGATTATATAATAATAATAAATTGGGGTAGTTATCTGGATAATATGAAAGACAAAATTGACTTTAAAGATAAATTAAATGTTGTTTATAAAGTAAATTGCCAGAATTGTGAAGGTTTATACATACATGAAACATCTAAAAAATTAAAAACAAGAATTGATCAAAATAAGATCAATTGTAAAAATATAAAAAATATCAAAACTACAGCATTGGCACAACATAGTATTAAATATAAATATAAATTTGATTTTAATAATCCAGAAATTTTAGATATAGTTAAGAATAGTAGGAATAGAAAAATAATTGAATCAGTACGTATTACAAAAAACATTGACAAAGCAATTAATTATAAAACTGATACAAAAACTTTAGGCACACATTATATAGATATTATAAATAAATTAACGTTTTGAGTTTTTATGTGGTATTATATAATATAGAATTAATTTAGTCATTTTAGTTTGTTATTGTATAAAAAAAGAGTTTATAATTATAAAAGAAAATAGTTTTATATAATAAATTAGTAAGAAATGTTTTTTTAAAAAAATTGTTAATTTTAATTTAATTGTTCATCTTTGTGGTAATAGAGGTAGGAGAAAAGTGTTTTATAGTCTATATGGTTGTTATCATAATGGAAGATAACCTTCAAGAAGGTAATTATTCCCCTAAAATGTTTAACTATTAACAGTTAAATAGTTTTTATTTATTAAATGACATTAATATTATGATATATTAGCAAGAATGATAAGAAATGAGATAATTATATGTTATATATAGATTATTTTTATCAGGTAAATAGTATATAAATAGTTGTGAAGTATATATGATATTTTAGTGTTGCTGTAAACGTATGTTATAGGTTTTGTTGAATTTGGTTTTATAGCAACCTGAAGATGGGGAATTTTCTCGAAACGTTGTTGCTGATTAAATCAAATAAATTATTTTATTTGAAAAAGGAAGAATTGTGTCATTCACCAAATCCAGTTTGATGAATTATAATATATTTTAAAACTTAAATCAACCATTTATTATGTACTACTTAATAAAAATTAATATTTTATTAAATCATAGATGCACAGAATATGTCGAAGTGTTCTTAAATTTGCATCATATTTAGCATTGCTTAAAAATGAAATTCTAAAAAAAACCTCGAATTACCTTTCGGTGGTCTTTGGATATTAGTCATGCACTAAACTAAGCAGTAAACTGATCTACTGCTGTGACTATGAATGATGGTCTGATCTCACATTGCCGTCTAATATTGAATCGGTTTAGCGGCTAACTGAGGAGGATCTAGGAGGGTGAAATCCGGAGAGAGAATTTGTTGATCGGGTGAATTAAAAAAATGTGAAATGGTGAAATTGGAAGAGCAGAAATGAGGAAGAAAAATAGGAATGAATTGAAACATTTGTATTTGTTGTACAGACCGAAATTGATTGTCAAAGGAAACTATAGAGAAAAAAAATTGTTTATTATATCTTATTATACCATGTATGTATAATTTATGTATGCCCAATTACGGATTGATAAGTATGCTGTGTGAGATAGCAACCTGATGTATTTAGGCAGCATAGATGAATAAAGTATTTCTCTCTCTCTCTCTCTCTAGTTAATAATAAAGGCTTAACGAACCCTAAGGTTCGATGCCGATACAAATCGTTTTGTACATACATCTGTCCTATACATCCTCCCACTAACATTTCGATCTACACCTAGGACGTTTAACCGTCGGTTCGGTGTCTATTAACATTTTGGGATCAGTTCGCTACTGAGTTAGTTCCATTTAGTTTTAAGTTTAAAAAGTATCATCCTTTACTTAAAACCATAAATATCCACCCAAGTGCCAATTAATATCGAGAAAGACATTGTATCAAGAAAACTATGTGCCAAATTATAAAATATTGAACTATCTATTTTTTTACTTTAGGATCCCATACATATATAAGGTATGAACCCTCGTCAGCAGCAGGCACATGTTGTTGCCAACTTGTAGGTGACAGGTTAATGCGCACATAGAACACATATGCTAAACCTATTTCAAACATTATCTCTACGTTACAACTTGTCTTTCACGAACGATTCGGGTTCAATGTTTTAAAATTTTTATTAGCCGAAAAATACGAACAATATCGAAATTTAAAAACTCCAAAATAAGAAAACATCCTGATAATTTTCATTAAAAACACGAGAAACGTGTTGAAATTACATTGAAGGACTGACAGAACCTTATCGATGTCCAGAAAAACGATCTACGCTAAAAGAAATTCGCAATCTTGAAAACATCTTTACTTTATACTATTCTGTA
>NW_027106528.1:282286-302518 GCF_000696795.3 Halyomorpha halys
TTTTTTTTATGAACATATTAATTTTTCTATTCTGTTAAATAAAATTTAAAGATCTGTACGTCCAATGATTCCTGAGATATAATTTTTATAAATTAAAATTATTTAAAACATAATATTTCATAAACATTTTGTCCGAACAACTAGTAATCAACATTTTGTGAGTTTATTTTGTCAAATATCACAAAAAATAAAACTCCAACAAAGTTAAATATTATTCAACAAACCTTAATTTGAATAGTAATAAGCATCTGTACGTCTAGTGGTTCCTGAATTTTCCTGAGTTTTACCAAAATTAATTGAAAAAATGCCAATTTTGATGACTGTTATTGTTGAAAAATGTTGTTTTAAAAAAAAAAAAACCTATATCGGGACCTATTCAACGCGAATAGTTTAATTAGGACTCATATTTTAGCAAGTGTAGCTCTTAAATAATGTTCTATTAGGTTTTCTCGTAATAGTATTTACTCGTTTGGTAGTTGTAAAGACATGGAGCTTCGAAAGAAAATTTAGCCATTTGAAACTTGAAACAGTGGTCATGTTTATCCCCCATCACCATATTTGGCATACTCATCAATTTCGACAAGTAATTATACATAGTTTTTGGCAAAAATTGGGGTGTTATAACTGACTTTGTCACCAGCTCTTCAACTATTAGGTTACACAATTTCTTGACTTATTGGGCTTTTTAGCGAATAAAATATTGTTCAGCAGAATTAAATATAAAACCACAGCACATACTCAAAACAAAATACTAATGATAAAAATACTTTTGTTTTCAATTTAACCAAATTAAATTATTAGAAATTAAATTAAATTATTATATGAAATTGTAGAAAAACGCATAAAAATCTATAATGTAATATAATAAATATAAAAAATATTAATAATAATAAAACATTAAATTAGACTCTATGAAGAGGCAGACGCAGTATCCAAATGTCCAAGACCAAAATAAATGAATCAGTATAAAGCAGTATTGTATTTTAATTTTTTACCTAAAGGACATACAGAAGCATCATATATATTTAAAGATAATAATAATATTTCTACAATGGAAAACATAAAAATCAATTCAAGGTTCAATTTCTCTTTGTCGTTCATGTTTCCTCGACCCCCTCCCCTCCCTCTGCACAGATAAGGCTACATAAAAAAAGATTTTTTTTTTATAAGATTAATGTTTGGTGTACACACACTCTCACATCCCTAGTTGGTATTTCGAGTAAGGATGGCTTTATCCTAATTTCAGGCGATAGGTCCTTCTTGGTTCACTTAGATTCAAATCCACAAGAACCTAAATACTATCCTTCATTTTATTGACTTCCTCACCCTCCGTTCTTCAACCTACCTCTTCAATGGAAGATTAGGACTACTCCGACTCACTGCAGCTACATTGAGCAGTGGCACAGTAATTGGCGCATCAAAATGCAACCCTGTCACTTTCACCCCCCGACACAGATCCTCTTTACCAGTCCAGTTTCCCTTTGGGACAAAGTCTAGTATCTCGGCTTCCTTCTAGAGAAAATTTTTATTATAATAATTATTTTATTTACATTATATATATAGCTTTATTACTTATTAATCTTGAGTGTGGCAGATAGTATTATTTTCTGAATAAAATAAAAAAATTAGAACAAAAATTCGTTAACTGTTTATATCTTAGGGAAACAATTCAAAACACAACGTTGAATAATTACCTCAGTAAAAACATAGGAAGAGGATTGTAACATACAATCATGACTATATTAGGGCCGTCAGCAAAGCTTCAACATTGAATAGCTTGTGAATGCTCTTAGGCTTTATATCGGTGGCACCACGAAATGATAACTTGAATGGTAATCTGTAGAAATTCTCCCCCCCCCCCATGTTAGATATGACTAGGAAGGAGGTCACTAAAACAAAATGGCTACGTATAATAACATAACAGATAGTAATAACCAGTCATTAAGGTTAAAAACTTTCCGTAATACAAAAAAAAGTTTCAAGTTTTTTTCTGACATTTTCGCTCTTTTTGATAAATACATACCATCAATAATAATGAAAAGTATCCTTTAGCAGAACCTACAAAAAATATAGGAGTATGAAGTAGTCATGAAAATGAGGACACGTGCCAATCAGAACTTTTAATTATACTTGATACTAGGTGCGCGCTGTCCGTTTCAAACAGTATTCTCTTTTGTTTTCTGAAGTCTTATCGTGCAACTACAGCATGGAGAACCTTAATTAGATAAAATAAAACTGAATTTCACGGGAAAATAATCTAAATTATCATGTTTCTAAAGTACATTCTTAAGCATCATTGTCAATACTTGTCCGATTTATATTTCTGTTGTTTTTTTTAAATTCAATTTCACATTGTTCATTTTTATAACCACCTTGTTTAAGGATCATTTTCTAAATTAAAATTGTTCGCACACACACGTACACCATTTATATAACGACTATTTTAAACAAAGTAAAGCCAGAAACAAGTGAATATCTAACTTACGCTCATAAAGGTTCCTTTTAAAACAAACTCTTCATTTTATTAGGCCAAATTTTCTTTTCTTTTGTAATCAGTTCACCTTCATTTTTTTATGAAAATATTAATTTTTCTATTCTGTTAAATAAAATTTAAAGTTGATTTCACCACTTCATTCAATCAGTTTACGTCATCTCGTGCAGTCCACCGCTCTACTTTGAACAAGCCAGGCCGGATGCGCTTAAGAAATGTAAAGGTAATATTTATTTGTACACAAAACTATCGTGATCATCAAACACATTTAGTGAAAATATTTTTACACCCCTTACCTTATTACACATCTACAATATAAGTAAGACCACGATTAGAAATTTGTGGAAACTTCCCATAATACGATTACTACTTCGTTCCTATGGGTTGAATCGGAATGAGATATAACCCTTAGCTTTCATTAATCAACAGCCTATCAACACAAAAACAAATGTTCAAATCAAACAGAAATTTTCTAAAGTTAAGGCCTTCAAACAAAGAAATTCTTACAGAGGATATATTATAATAAATATTAAAAATTCATGATTTGACCCTTAAAATATTCATCTAAATATAACTTTTAACATTCAATTAATGAAATATTCTTACCAAGAGCACTATATCATTTTTACGTACATTTCTAAACATAACAAAAATTATTGTTTTGTTTTTTTATTTAATACAATAATTAAACAGATTTTTAATATAAAAAATATTAAATGAAATTACGCGAAAGCCCATTGATTAGCTTTGATAAAGCGACTAATGATGAATCGAGGCAAGAGGCGAGATGAGAAGCAGAATACACTAATTACCCACTCCAAGGCTCACAATCCCCCCAACCAGTCACTTAATCCTGTTAAAACCCAAATACTCCTATTCAAATCCCAAAGTTTGTTCGAGGCGTTGTATTTTAGAATTATGACCACTGTCTGAGAGAGTGAAGGGTGACATTTAGGAAAAGTTTTAACAAAAACACTTCAAGACAAGATAAGAAGTTCGAAAAACAGGAAGAAAACTACTAATGAAAACCCATTGAAAACATTTACTTCTTTTCATATTGTCTTAATAAAAACTTTTTCTACACGAAGTGGAGTTCTCTATCCATAACCTCTTCGTATTATCTATGAAAGTCTTTTCCCTTACTTACAATGGTTATAATACGATCAATCAAACCAATATTTAAAAAAAAAAATTTAAATATCTCGTAGAGGGAAATTCTCAATGTTTTATACATTCCTCAAGGCTCTGAGCTAACTTCTACATACTCCAAATCTATTGACTGATTCAAAATCGATCAAATGGAAAAGGGATCAGGAGTTGAACAAAAACAATGATTTTAACAAAAGAAATGTTTTTTTAAAACTACAATCTTGGAGCTGGAAGAAGCTATAAAATGTTGAGTGTGAAGCCAAACAAAATAAATAAAATAGATGTCAACTATATTTCCTTGTCGACCTTTGGTAGCTGAGAAAGTCAGCGAGAGCCTTGGGATAAGCCGCGAAGGGACGAGTACAACATATTTAAAAATTTTTTTTTGAGTATTTGAATTATGTTTCCTGACATTTAGATGTTAGCTGAACGGTTCGAACAGGTATATATAGATTCCAGTTTCATTAAGTAGGGAGGTGAGGGAATTCCGCAAACGGTTCATATTTAAGCTTAGTAGTCCGAAGATTGGAATAGGTTCGGTCACTACATCTCCCAGAGATATATAGAGAGCCCTAATGAAACGTTTAGAGTGGGGCGGAACGTTAATTCCAACAAATAAATAGTTTTTTTCTGACATTTATCTACCTTTCTTGGCCTGGAACATCTTCCTACAGTAGATAAAATTCACATGTACTAACTACTACAACCCAAAAAGTTTTTTCTTGGAGAAGTTTGTCAGGGAGTGCGGTCAGCAAAGAACAACATAAATAAACAAAACCATATTTATTTATTCTATGCCGACGTTTCGATCTGAGTTTCAGGTCTTCTTTTTGAGTTTAGAACTTTGTAAGCAAATACTGCTTCAACAGTCATGGAAGGAGGTTCTTTGATCAGAAATCACTCTCAACCAGCAAAAATATATCATTTTTATCAATTTATTCACGAAAGTAATCACCGAATTATTTAATCTTGTTGTCATAGACCATAAATCATCACCAAAAATCACTGAGTATTTTGTATTTAACAAATCAAGTTTCGAGCTATTCAGGGTAAAAAAAAATTGAGATAAACAGTAAATATAGTCGTAAAAACAAATTTGATAATTTAATTTAATAACAATTTAACAATAAGCCATGTTTTCCAACGATGCCCATATCTAGCTTGGGACTAAGCCAAGATATCTCAAAAACCATTGGAGACGATGATAAGGCAATAGAATTGGTGTTCCAGTTTTTAAAATCACAAAATTTAATGACAAAAATATAACTTGATCGGAAGAAAAAAAAAAATAAATAAATAAAAAAATAAAATAAAATTTAACGAATATTAGCAAAATTAAATAAAATATAAATGGCGTTGATGACCAATGAAGTTTGGCGCCACTAAACAACCAAACAAACAAACAAACAAATTTGATAAATAAACATATATATATAAATACTACACAAGAAATAAGGGATGATTGAATTCTCATATTTATTTATTCATTACCCCTTAGTAGTATTTTTTCCGATAATAATAAACTATTTCAGATTATTGAAGACCATCGTAGGGAGATGAGGACGCATTATGCATCCATTAAACGGTTACACACTATTTGGTAGGTTTTGGGAATATTTGACCTTTGAATCTAGTGAATTAAAACAGGGAAGTGAATTTCGGTCATAATTACGTCATGCTAACCTGTTGAGTTCAGAGAGTTGAGAATTTCAGATGAGCTTAGTTAGAGAAAGGCCTTTTGGGGTATCAACTTTTCTCTCTCCCTCCTGCCATTTTTCCCCTTTTGGAAAACATTAATGTAGTACTTAAATCACTTTTCAGCTGTTTTAATAAAAAAAAAAAAACAAACATGAGGGGAAAATATGACTATAGTAACGGAGATATTCTACACTTTTTTTTTACTTAAAAAATATAGTTAACTTAACTCGACTTAATTTCGAGAATCACTTGGCATTAAGTTCTTGATTTCTTTCTTCTTTAGAAATTTATGTTTTAATTAACAAAAATATCTTCAAATTAACTAAAGCCAGGCTAGCTAATGCTATTAAATTTCAAACAGAGAAATTTGGTGCGGTGCGAAAATCACTAAACTTTCACTGCCCACCATACTTTGAATTGAAGTTAATTCCTGCTCGTTTCAAATAGACATTTGTGAACCATTGTGGCTATTCTTTCTCATAATAATTTTCTAAATGTGTCTTTCAACTGATAAATTGACTATCTCAAATTTCAACAGTTTTAGGATAATACTTCAAATAATATTTTTCGTTGCAAAATTATGACAAAAATATAACACCAAACCTAACATTATGCCCTGAACCATTTATTTAATGCTAAATTGTTATAGAATCAGCGTTGAAAATTATAAGGATGATTTATATGAGTTAGTCAACCTGTCGACTAAGAGGCTCATATATAGCCAAAGTTAAATTTAAAAAACTGAATATTTCATCACTGAATGACAAGAAAAAATTTAAAAGATTGGCGAACAACCCACAAAGCATCCGGCTTTTATTTATGCGTTTTTCGACATTTCTCATTACTTTCTGCAACTTCATCATTACTCTTATTTCCGGTAAAGTATTTTCAGTGTGGAAAAATTATTTTTCCTCATATCTCTTTAAGTTAATTATCAAATCAAAATACAAAGACCATTTGGTCAGGCTCGGTTCTTTGAACTGAGGGAACTTCAAAACGTGTATTTCTGTCAAAAACTGGAATTTCGAAATTTTTCCTGATCATAATACTTCCCTTTCCTAAGGTAAGGGGAAGTAAAAATATGTGGAATCCGATGATAACATTTTAATATTTATCTTAATATAATCTTCGTCATAAACCCATTATATGATGCAAGAATAGTCTGGTCCAACACCGATCAAAACGTGTTTGGATCATGGTTAGGTCGAACGTTTGGCAGGACAAATTATCTGAACTAGGTTCATAGGTAACGTCCAACGTTGGAAGGTGTTCGAATCATCATGTAGTTAAGGCTCAACTCTTGTATTCCGCTGAGCTTTTTAATTTAATAAATTTAAATCAAATAGAACACGGGCTATAAACTTGGAATCCTAATTATTAATCATATTTCTTATTATTTATTATACTTATTATTATCCTTGGACAGTTCGCTTACTGATCAATAACTTTCAAAGAAAGCATCCATATTAATCACTTATTAATATAAGAATTACTGGATGATTATCTTCAATAATTATATAATGGAGTCTTTATGCATTTTGCAATACAACATAGGAGAAAGGGTAAATTCTTAGCTAAGGCGATATTATACTGTTGAAGTAGGGTGTGTTTGATGTAACTATTACTGTAGGGTGTTCTATCTCTGATTTTAAATTATTTTGAGGTTTTCATTTGTGGTCATGTCTGAACTATGGAAACATTCTGAATAATAAATATTAGAGAAACAAGGGTTTCTTATAACTCTTTCGATAATTATTTTTGTTGCATCTTTATGTAATAATAATACTAATAGTAATAATAACAACAATATTACTCACCTCCATCGGCGTAGGTCTCAGAGCCGTAACCGTCTTGGAGGCCGTTAGCCCAGGTACCCTCGTACTTGGCGTTGCTTGTGCTGGATTGCCGTACCCCGTAGCGCCCCTTGAACCCCTGCGTCCACTCACCCCGGTACATCCACCGCCCCCGCGATTCCACCCCCAGTCCGTGTCGTTTCCCGTTCTGCCATTGACCCTCGTAAGCGCTACCACTGTAACAAACAATAAATAAAAATTAATAGCAATAAAAGTTTAGAGATTTTTTTTTAAATTTATTTACTGGCATTTACAACTATATTAATATATACAAGTTAATATATCGTTATATCATGACATGTGGAGAATTTATCCATTGATAGAACTCCAATACTATTTCTAGAGGAATGATCCCCAGGCTATGTTGTTCTTCTTTGTATTCCTAGGAGCACTATCAAATAGTGAAGGAGAAGAAACTAGAACCTAACTAACGCTAGAAACTAGCGGGTCTGGGTAGTTGATCATGGAAGGATTGGTATCTGATTCGGCATCAAATGGAACATTGAGGTACTGATGGATGATTTGATTTGTGGCAAAGTAAAGAGCATCAAAGATTTTGGATTGTAAGAATAAGATACCAGAGGAATTCCATGGTAAGGTCATGGGTTTACGACTGAGAATAAATGTGATTTGATGGGATTGATTAGAACTTATTTCAATCCTTCAGTTTTTACACGATTCTTTAAGCGTAGTGACGTAGGATTGGAGGGTTTAGAACACAATGAAAGGGTCATTATTCACTGATAATAGACATTTGTCAGGTAAGGATAATATAATAGACATGACTATATGCTGATAATAGACCTCACAGGTGAAGATAGTGTGAGGATGGGTTGGGATGTCAGCTGTCAAACTATATTAAGGATAGAACCAAGAATACTACCCTGAGGTACACCAGCAAACTTAGGAAAGAGAGATGAGTAAGCACTATTCTGATTTACTCTAAATAAACTGTTAAAGAGATAAGAATGGATAATGAGAAACCTATGTAGAGGGTAGGAATTTACGGATCTTGTATACCAATCTTGGGTGCCAAATTCCATCAAAACCTAAGAGAGCTTGAAGTAAAAATTTGTTTGTGTGTATATATATTTTAGTAAGAATTGAAATTTTATATTCTATATTTGTATATTCTTTGAGACAACTTTCAGGGATGGCTCTTGTCACAAGCGATACTACAGAGGTACCGTACTTCGGTCATGCAGAGGGTTATAAATTTTTTAATTGCAATTTATTATGAAAACATATACATAATTCACAGTTACTGCAACTGGTAGCAGATTTATTACTTGTTTCTGTTGTACTCTATGACGGTATATCTTATTATATATTTATAATTTCAAACTTCGGCAATAATTAGATTTTGTTATCAGCTTAACCAATGAAGAAATATGGTAACATATGGGAGGATAACAGGCTGTTTACCCGGTTAGAAAAAGGATAGAATTTGCCGCTGCTTGTTTTATTGACAATGCTATTGACCATAAGAATTTTAGGGAGAACATCTGGCGGATTCTAGGTCATAATGGGCTCGTAGTGTATAGATGGCAGTTAAGATTTTTATATATTTGTACATATTGGTCATTGGGACCGATTAAAATCGATTTAAACCAATATGTGAACATAGGCTCTAATGGTCCAATTAAAAAAAAATTATCAATAGTTTCAATTTTTTTGTTTTCTGTTAATATATATGCACTAAAAAAAAAATATTTTTGAGTGACATAGCGATATGCTCAAATTAATTAAGTCTATGAAGCTCCTGGCACAGATCATGATTTTTTCAGTTACTGCTTCATCCATGTTTTTATCGCAATAGCAAGATCGGCAAGAGTGCCACTTTTAACTTATCATATAATAATAACTGTTTATAAATGTAGTGATTTAATAAAAATGAAATAAATAATTTAATTGAAAAGTGACTCCCAAAACTATTGAAACCCCCAATTCTAAAGGCTGGAATCCCCTTTTAAACACATTGTTGAACTGTAAGTGAAGATGACGTTTATGAAAACTAGAACCTAATGTGTGGTCGGATGCCTTTTGTGACTCTTCTCATCAAATTACTAACTTTGTGTTTATATACACAAGGGTGTGAAGCTTTCTGTTTATTGATTTTACTGAAGTATGGAACGGAATGTAAGCAAGACTTGACTCTAGTTTCTCTAGTTGTTCCCAGAATATTCCGTGAACCGTGAAACACAGTGAATGTTAAATGATCTGTCGTCTCCTACCTCCGAGTCTGCTATCTCATTGACTGTGATATTTAAAGAGTTATATCGGTCATTCATTTTTTCATTATGGATATGGGGCTGTTCTGGCCGCAGGCAAGGGGAACATTGGCCCGCCCGTGACGACCATGTCTCGCTCAAAATGCTTTTGTTACCAATTTATTTTCAAAAATATTTGTAAATATACCTTTTATTCAAAATCTGTTTTTATAATACCAATCTCATTGAGCATTCAACGAAGAATCAATAGTTTATGAATTTATTTTCATATAACTGCATGGAAACTACTGCTTCTACCAGCGACTTAAAATTGTCAATTATTAATGAATGAGTTAAATATATATGTTAAATATAGTTGATAACATTGATCATCCTAGGAGCAGTATTTTCTTTGATATTTAATAATATTTATTATCGATCTTAATACTATGATCATGGCGGAAAATATCATTTTGGACAACCAGGATATATATCATACATCATCACCTACATTGAAATTAGTTCCGATAGTAATCATTAGTTGTTTTTTTTATCCTATTTATTTGCGTATTTTAATTTATTTATCCATTTATCTGTTGTTGTTTTTTAATTTATGTATTAGTTCTTATTAAATTTATTTAATTTTTTAAACTGCTACACAGCTTTTTACACGGTAAACTGTTCTAAAGCTATGATTGTTTTGTTGATACCTATTCATAATATTTGTGAATTTGCTCAATTGATCGAAAGGTTGTTGCGTATCACTGGAGAGGAGATATGAATGAGTGAAACAGGGGGAATAATGTATTTGATATAATTAAATTGTTATTTGGCTTTGTGCGAAAACTAATGTATGTATATAGGAAATAAATAGGGAAAAGAAGGAAAAAATAAATTATTTTTTGTCCAAAAAAATGTATTTAAGTGTATTGATAATAATTGTTCGAAAAACTAAAAATGTTAACGTGTTGTAGTGTATTTATGTCCAATTATGGATTGATGGGAACGCCGTGTGATATACCTGATGTATTTGGCATGGCCAAATAAAGCATTTCTCTCTAATATTGAATATATAAATGATTGAATGTATTATTTAAAATTATGAAAATGGTCGGGGGTGCAGTAAAAAGAAAACAAAAAATAAATAATAGTTGTTAACTATTTTTGTTTTGTTTCTTACTGCACCCCCGCTCCTACTAGCTTCTTAATATCATATAAATATTACTTTTTCGTCGTTTGGAAAAAATATTTCTTTTTGAAAAAAAAAAGATTTATATTTCGAGAACTATTGAACGTAAAAAGCTTATATTTCTGAAAACCTATGATCACTATTTTTAGGGTTGTAGGTAGTTTTAAGGATACGGAGCTCTAAATGAAAAATGAGTAAAAATGTTAGGATGTTTCTGAATAAAATAAACTTCAGAGGGCTTGAGTATTTCAGTCTTTACTATTTTTCTTACAGAAAATGACGCGAAATTTTTACTTTTCCTTAAATAACTCAATAATGAATTTTTCCTAATTGTTCCGCAATTTTTTATACCCCTACCATGATGGGCAGTCATCAATTTTGACTCTTGACTTTAAATACTTTTTCATTAAAGTAATAAAAAATTAGGGTAACATAACTTATTTAATTTCCATCCTGAGCTCTCGGATAGGCATACTTGCAGATATTGAGTAAGGAGCCAATTCAGTATACAATTTACCATGTTATGAAATTAATACAAAGGTAAAATTATACTGGAATAATATCATAATACTAAAATGCAATCTAAGGTTACTTATCCCCTAATGGTGTTACTTAATCCTAGGCTTGTCAAAATATTCTAAAGGATTCCCTACACTAGCGAAGCTGGCAATCCATCAACCCCAATCCCGGACTATCCATTTGCTGAACTATATAAGCCGGATCAAAAGACAAAAAGACATCATTAGAGTCCTTTTTATTGTAATTCCCCCGTAGCCTGGCACAGCTCTGAATAGGGCATCATTAATTTCACCCACCAATTAGCCTGACATTGGGCGGAAGCTGTTTTTGAATCCAGCTGCTTAACCATTTTCATCCTTCATAAGGCCCTGTCCTAAATGCATTCCCAGATTTTAAAATCAAAATTAATAATAAAAAAAAAGTAGATCGACAACATTTAAAAATGGATCAGTTCCATAAGAAAATATTTGTATTGTAAATGTTGGTAAAAGCTGTATGATGCGCGCACCACACAAGATTTCATTTGAATTATCTCTGGAATGATACTAGAGTTTTTAAATTTCGAATGAACAGCGCAGGAGTCTTTTCCGATGTAGAACAGGCTTTTGATTGAGTGCGGTACCCGAGACTGTTTTACAAATTCCATAACTATCTACCTCTACATTCGCTATGACTACTTCTAAACAGTAAGATTTGTTTTCCTCCTTAAAATGACCCTTCTTTGCATAAAAATGAATAAGACTGGTTGACCCAGAACTCTCTGAAACTGTTTAGTTTTCTTAATCACGGTTTATGAGAATATTATTAAAATCGATGACTTTAGTGGTCTCTCTGGACTTACGATACGTTTTGTGGACTGTATGATTGCAAATAAAGTTGGATAAAATAAATTACATATTAGATAAATAAAAAAAAAATATAATACTTGATGATAAATAAAAACAAAAATAATGAGGAGATTATGTATAAAATAATATAGGGTACAAAACTATTAGAAGGTCTGAAATTTTGATAATAAACTATTTTTAATTCAAGGTTGTAAAATATAATTTTTAAATTCCTTAAATGCACTGATCTTTGCATAAAAATGAATGAGACTGGTTGATCCAGAATTCTCCGGAACTGTTTGATTTTGATAATCAAGTTCTATGAGAATATTATTATAATCGATTAATTTAGTGGTTTCCCTGAACTTATAAGTGCTGTAGACTGTATGATTGCAAATAAAGTTGGGTAAAATAAATTATATTGGATAATCAAAACCTATAATGATTGGCGACACAATACAATTTAGGTGGGGATCATATACCTAAATAGGGTACAATACTTTTAGTAGGTCTGAAATTCTCACAATAGACTATTTTAAATTTAAGGTTGTAAAATATAATTTTTAATTTTGATTATAATAGTTGGCGGGCAAAATTGATAGAAGTAATACTAAATGGAAGAAAATGAAACTTCTATCGAGACCTTTAACCCGACTTTTTACCTTTTTAAACCCTTTTTTCCCCGCCCCCCCCAAAAGAAAACCCCTCTCTCGGGGAAGGGTTAACTTACCCATAATGATATATTTTCATACAAAAAGCAATATAATTAAAGCTGAACTAAACCATTTTCTCATCTTTGTCACTCTGTTCTGTTCATGAAGAAGTTAAAACTTCAGCTGTTCATAAATGTAATAGACGAGACAGAAGAATTGGTGATGGCAGCGCATGCGCGGGAGGTATCGGGCAGAGAGGGAGAGAAAAATCATATGTTTTTGTCGCTGGTTGTTTTTTTAATGGATGGACATTGATGTAAAGTATTTGTAAGTATAATGTAAAGTATCTAGTGTATTTTTTGGTTTCTCTGTGAGCTAAGTTAAGTTTAAAAACTGTGTATTGAGACGTGATCTTTCTCTCTCTCTGTCACGACCAGCTGAGTGCAAGTACGTACGCGTTATTGTTCACCTTTGGACAAAGATAACAATTGTATGTATTTTAATTGTAGGTTAGTTTATAAGTTAGTAATAAGTACATAGATATATATTTAGTGATATGATAGATATAATTAGAATAAGATAGGATAGGACATTTGTGAGTTAAGATTGTTCTTTTTAATTTACAATTAGTTTAAGTAAATCTGTATTTCAATAACTATTAAAAATACATGTTTCTTGTTGTGAATATGTGAGTTAAAACATAATTAATTAACCTTGCAATTTGAATACATTACATAAATGTTATTTTTTTTTCTAATTCTTTTGATGCGCTATAGATGCCGAGACTGCTGTTTTGGAATACTTGTATAAGCTAAAAATTATCGAATACAGTTGCTTCTTTAAACAGAAACTATTTGGTTAAAATTATTTTTTGCTTGGCCCTTCAGAGCTTGCAGATCTTTGGCGGCCCGAACCAGACTTCACCACGCCTGCCAATCATGGGCTACTGCTTTCCAACTTTCTTCATACAGATGTTTTACATCTTTGTTCATTCTGTCGCACGCCTACTATATTAGCATTCATTGTGTGGAGACTTCCTGATGGAATGCTTCCGCCCCACAAGTCCCGCCGACCTTAAAATCCTTTACTTCATATCATGAGATATTGATTGGCCAGTCTCTGCAAGCAGTTTACTGTTATTTCTCCTCCTCTATGTGTTAAAGCTTTGATCCCAGATCGCTCCAGTAATTGCAGAGAGTACTTTTCGTTCAGATCCCTCGAATCTCCTTTCCAGGGTACCTGTTAGAGCTCAGATCTCTCAGCCGTCTGTGACTGGCTCAGAGCTGGCTTTATCATGGCATTGTACAACCTTAGTTTCAGGTTTTTTCAGGATTTCTGTGTTCTTGACATAGAGAAGGCTTATTGAATTATAATAGTTCAAGACTAAAAATAAAAAAAAAATTAAAAATTAAAAAATATGTGTTGGTAAGATGGTTTCATCAGTACAATTGAATGTTAGAAAGTATGTTTCGTATTTAAAATAGGAAAGAAGTAAAACTACGATTTGTCAGACTTTACAACATGGTATCATATTTTTATTTTTATTTAAAAAAAAACAAAAAAAAAAAACACTAAAAATTAAAATTGACAATTAATCAAAATTTAAGTCACTATATAACATACAGTCAGATTTATGGCAAAAGACTATTGCTCATAATTTAAATATTCTAACCAAGCATAAACATTACAAATTTGTTAATACTGGCTGAAAAAAAATGGTCATATTACATTATATATTTTTTCTATTTATTGTATTAAAAACATACAAAAAAATAAAATTAAACCTACTGTTAAATCGTGTAAATAAAAATTGAATAATTTTCTTTCTAAGGAAGTTGTTTGTTTTTATTTAACGTGATGTTGAGGTGAAAAATCTTCCATTTAGAAAATTATAACAAGTCAATATTTGTTAAACCTGAAATTGACGAAAAATGTCTATACTTTGCTATTAACAATAAACGTATATGGTTGTATAAAAACATAAAGTGTACAATATGATCGTTAAAGCTATGTAGCAATATATGCTGACAAACAGCTGTATATAGACGAGGCACAGGCGAACGTTAACTAATTGGCTTCGTTTCAAAAACACACACCTCTAATATAAATATACATCCTGTCAAATCCATCTTTTATTTAAGAATTTTTTTTGTCTCGTAATAAAATTTATTTATAAGAAATATTTTTTTGGAAAAAAAAAATTTACCTTATGTTTTCCTCCAATTACTTTTTAATATTCTTTTTTTTTTCTTAATTTGTCTTAATTCTTTTTTAGTTATTCTTTAGAGGGCATAGTTAATTTTGTAACATTCTTCAGTACAACTAACTTTGTAATTCCCAATGAGATTGGGTATTTTTTTTTTCATTTGCAGATTCTGACAATTAATCAATCAATCAATTTAAGACAAATTCATAAGGGGTATTTTTTTTCTCAAGTCGTAAGTCGCAAAATCATTTCAGGACTTGGTTTTTCTTAAGGGACCATCAAATTTAAACGTTTATTCATACAAAAGTCAGCATTATCATGGTAGCCACTTAATTCTTCACGGACGTTCAATGAAAATCAAATTATGATGACGGATTCTTACAGGAATAGAATTCTATATCGATTTTTTTCCCTCGTTAAGTTTATATATAAGTTGTGGTATTGCGAACTACGAAAGACTTTTTAAAAAGAGTTTATTGTACATTTAAAGTAAATAAAATACTTACAGTCTAAAATAATATCAGAAAAAGAACCAGCGAGGCGACGGGCTACATAGCAAGTCCAAGCTAAGAAATAAATTACAGACAACAGTAAAATAAAGGAAATCTGCTGAAACTAACTTTGAGTGTACAACTAATTGAGAAACAGTATAGTTCCCAGGAGAGGGTTCTTTAGAGCTAGATAATATTATTTTAAAAATAAGTTAAAATAAAATATGTAACTTATATAAGCCGTTAGTTTATTTTAATTATTTAATAATTTGTTTCATAATATATAATACAAAAAAAAAAAAAATAGAATATGTCCAGTTTTCATCAATTTTCACTACATGTAAATCACAATAAACAGAGATAAATTATCACAAGAATGTATTGTAAAATTAAATGACAAAATCAAATGTTATATAATTATAATTTGTTTTTATATAAATATATTATAGCGAAGTACCGGAAAAGCCATATAAACAATGTGGAGTATCTATCGTAATATATTTTAATTATTACTCTTAATACATCTCTAAACAGCATTGCCGTTGGTTAAAATAAACTAATAATGCCAAATTCTTTTTCAACAGTTTGAAAATAAAATACAATTTTATTTTTCTATACTACAAATTTTAAACCGTTCAAGTTAAACAAAATAAATGTAAGAATGTGACAAGTAACAAATTTGAAAGAAATTATAGTTTTGAACCATTGCTCTTGGTTTTCTATAAAGCTGTTTATAGTAATAATTTGCTTAGTAACATAATTATGATATATTTACCAATAATACTAAGGAATATAAACTACATACAACAATAAATGAAATTGTAGAAGTTTTTAAAATTGCTCTACTAAAAAATATATTTCATTTGAGTTGTTAACATCTGAGTTTTTAGTTAAATACTGATTTTTAAAAAAAAGGATATTTAATAAAAATAATTATTGGTTTAAATCATTAACTGGAAATATTTAAAAGCAATACAAATTTAATAAAAATAATTATTGGATTAAATTATTAAATAACTGGAAATATTTAAAAGTGACAAAAGTTTAATAAAACATTTAAATAATATTTAAAAAATTAGTTATAATTAACAAAAAATGAAATATACAAAAAAAAAAGACTTTCTGTCAGGTGTGGGGTTCGAACCCACGCTCCCATCGGGAACCAGAGCTTAAATCTGGCGCCTTAGACCGCTCGGCCAACCTGACTTGCTGATATCAGCCATTATTTCTTTATAAGTGGTTAAAGCTAATTTTTTGACTTAAAAATTATGTTAGATTTAACTGTAATAACAAATCAATTATTTATTATTTACTTATTAATTTAACAATACTTAAATTTAGAAATAAACTGCAACAGAACTACAATATTGCTTACTAAGGTCACACTCAAAACTCTCATCAACGTCTCAGTCGAACTCGATCAAATTTTTAACAGTATGTTTTTTCAATAAATGAAACGAAAAAATTTGCAAATAAAATTTAACTTTCATTTATAAGGCAACGGCTTTCAAAGCGGACTTGTGTTTTCTGATGACAATTATTTAGAATTTTAAACGGATCCTACCTTTAAGCCCTTTTTTTCTTTTAAGAAGATTTTTGTCAAGAATGCATTATGTACATTTAAAGAGGTTGTGGAAGTGTTTTCCTGAAATGCGATTTCATAATTGTTCTTGAGGTGAGGGGTCTGTTCGTGATAATGCACACGTTGGATCACATAAGCGTTTCCTATTTTTAATATAAATTATCCGCTGTAGATAAACGTTCTAGTGGAAGTATGCAAAAGCTTGAAAACAAATTTAGCATTGCAAATAGAAAATAAAGTAACCCTAATTGATGAAAAAGAGTATAGTAGTAGAAAACGTTTATACATTTGTGTGAAGAGAATATGTTGAAAAATGTTAACAACTTAATTGATGAGATAAACGAAACCTATTGGATAAAATAAGAACTAATTATAAGTATAAGTATTGAGGCAGAACTTTGTGCCAAAGGTCATGTACGAATACAAATAGGGACTAGAAACGTGCATCGTGGATACATCATCAAAGAGAAAATATTACTGCAAAGGTGACGAATATTATATGAACACGGACAGAAGAAGAAGATAAAAGACATCATATACAGACAAACAGTGGGAACGCACTATGCTATTATTATGAGTGTTTTTGACGGGAGCACTATTAAGGGCCGCATTTTGTATGCCGGATCCTTTAGTGTTTAGTTCATGCCGAAACGGTTTTCATAACAACCGATTGTGTAACTTTGATGAATCCCAGTTCATGCATAAAACAAAAGACAGGCGAGGTTGGGTTTTCATCAGCCCGATAATTGCCCCGAATTTTCCATCCTTTGTAGTCAAAGCCGTGGAGTTTTCGACCAACTGGACTTCGGTAGGTGAGTTCGATCCAACGAACTAGCCAATAGCTCTTGAACTCCATGAATCGCTGAAGCTCATTTATGCGCGAAATTGAACAGCAATGTATTAATATTTTACCATACAAATTTAGTGCACACAGGAATATAGGTTTATTCGCTCAACAATGTTGAGGAGATACACAGCAGTGTTTTCATAATAATAACTTATATTGTTCTGTATTTATATGTAAAATGATATAATGTATTGTATTTATTATCTACAATAAAAAAAAAATTTATATATACGGAATGGAACAAACTAATTAAAGACCAGAAATAACTACACTAAATACTTTAAGAACATATAAACTTAAAGAAATCTACAAAATCATGTAGGAGTTTAATAATTATTTTACAAATGCGTATACGTAACATGTCATCAATTAATTTTTTTCTTCATTTGAAACGACTTCTCAGATTTATATTTTGTATAATTTTGATAACCAATAACTCCAAACTTTTTTCAGTATAGAGTCATCCTTAAAACGAAACAAATACATACATATTATCAGGAGTTTTGCGACAAAAATTTGTTAGAGTGGGAAAATCTTATATTTTCCGACAATTCTGATCGGATTTCACAGCTATATTAAAATATTTTAACTTTTTTAACTCTTGAAATTGACAATTACCTACAATCACCGATTATTGATATTTAATAACAATATTTGTCCAATCTACTACTACTAGGCTCGGACATCCCAATGTTTACCAACATTGTAAATTTAAGAAAATACAAACGTTTGATAATACTAACATTTGGTCTTTAGAACGTCAAACGTCATAAGCAAAGTACAAATGATAAACATCAAGAAACGTTTAAAAATATTCTACAAAAAACACTGCAGTTTATTTATGGCGTTAAACATTTTAAATACTCCAAGTAAGTACTATATACTTTGATTTGCAGTGAACATATCGTTCTAAATATACTGTGGCGTATTTTGATCATTCATTTCGCTGTGAATAGTAGTTTTGAAGGCAAAGAAACTTTATTAAAAACAATGAAAACATTCAATGATTTTCCTAACAACAGTACATGCACGGATGCATCATAATTAGATAATCATTTGAAGAAGATTGGATCTAATGCAATGTATGTAGGTAAGTTGGGTCTAGGAAAAATGTGCTTAAATTAATACGTTTAATCAATATTACCATTGTGATGTTCGTTTTTAATATACTATGTTCAGATGAACAAATGTATGTCCGGGAATAACCACAATATAATGTACTGTCAATAGTTCAAGGCCCAAGTAATTTTAATTTTAGTTTATTTAAAAAAACAAAACAAATAATAATAAAATTAAGACTGAAAAAATTACTATCCTTGTTTTTAAAGTAAGATAAAAATAATGTGAACCACTACAACCAAGAGTTTGTATGCACAAGAACAACGGTTACACAAGGAGATGATTTTTTCAAGATCATACTCAACTGCCAGATTTTCCCCAATTAAGGGTACGTACTTTATGAGACTGGGTTGACTCACTGAACCAACTGGCTCACAGCTTTAGTGATAGAATTTCTGTTGATTAGTTGCCGGTTTAATTAGTTTTTCTTGAATTGGATTAAACTTTTTTTATTTCTTAGTAAACAAAGAAAAAGGAAATAGATAATCACTGTATCGAAGCTCAATAATTTAGGATACTGTTAAACAGATGAACTGAATGTAGTGTAGTTCTTATATAAAACTGTTTCAAACATGGTGATGGGTGGACCCCAGGAGGGCTTCAGAACGCACAGAGTTCAATCAGAGCTACACTGTAACAGAAAATAATCATCTACCGCAGCCGGTATCGGACCCGGGACCTTGGAGTTAGTAACATAGTGTGTCAGAGTAATTTATAAACAAATTTATGTTACCAATAAGTTGTTGGTTGTATTCATTATTTGTACTTAATTTAAGTGCTCCTTCCCTATCTACAACATCATAATTTCATAGCCTAAAATGTTCATATTTGTATTTTGGTACCAGATTTTAATATCTCGTTGAAAAAAAAAATGTATTCCATGATTTTTGCAGTTTGAAGAAAGTTCTCAAATATTATTATTATTTTATGTATAATTTATTCAATTGCTTGAGACTGGTATTTATTTTTTATATTAATCAAATGGTATCCATATTAAGTCTCAACACTCTTTATTATATCAACAGTACAATAATTCGGCCATCCTCAAGGACAATCTAACAATTAACAGCTTTACGTACATTTTTAACAATTTTAACAACATTATTATTAATAATTTAACATACCTTAAATATAAATTTACACCTCACATCCAAATTTATGTTTAAGGTACGTTAAATTATTAATAATAATGTTGTTGTTAAAATTTTTAAAAATGTACGTAAAGCTGTTAATTGTTAGATTGTCATTGAGGATGGTCGAATTGGCCGAAACGCTAGACTGTTGAAATAATAAAGAGTGTTGAGACTTACAAGGATACTATTTGGTTTATATAAAAAATTATTATTTAATTTTTTTAAAAGATTGGAGGGGTTGGGAAGCTACATTGTTTTTATCCCA